>NW_022436959.1:26833261-26845808 GCF_009761245.1 Sapajus apella
GCAATAAAAACGCGGCGTCCACTCACCCTCTGCGCTTTCACTGGGAGCTGCAATCCTGAGCTGTTCCTAAATGGCCATCTTGCTTCATCTCCTGGCTCACTATTTCAGATGAATGGGCGACTCTGCCATCTCAGGGCTCTAATCGCCAGCTAAGAGGGCACCCAGACCAGTGTCTTTTGTACAGAGAACCGCCACACCAGGGCACCGGCAAAGCAGCCACGTGGGCCAAAACAGCTGTGCCGGCTGAAACAGCGTCGCCGGCTGAAACAGCTGCGCTGGTGACCCGTGGGGCTCCTCCACCTGGGAATTTCCTGGTCTGTGGGCAATAAAAATCCATCTGGAAATGCAGTATCCACTCACCCTCTGCACTTTCACTGGGAGCTGCAATCCTGAGCTGTTCCTAGTCGGCCATCTTCCCCCGATTTCCCAAATTAATTTTTATAAGATGTAAAGTGCCATAACTTTCTAAATGCTTACATGGAATTCAGTTTTTGTTAAAATCGAATTCAGGCAATATTGTTGCTTATATACTAAAATAATTAATCGAATGATATTTATTGCTTTCTTTTCCTGTCAAATTAATATCAGTAATAATGGGAAATTTTCTCTTTATTTTGTAAAAAGAATTTGTTTTTGCCTGCTCATTATTATGTATAATCCTTTTTGAAATATTATTGACATTTACCATTTGTATTGTGCTTTATATTTTGCAAAATTAATTGTCACCATAATGTTATATCTCTTTTTCCCAAAATAACCAGATACAGATCTACATTGCAGTTTTTGTTCTCTTTTATATTATTGAAATTGTGTGGCAAGGAGGCTGAGTAGCTTGCACATGTACACTTTTTGGAAGAGCATATGAGAACTTCTTTTAATATTTTGATCTAAAAACTGATGTTAAATTTATTTCAGTTCTTAGTGTATGCAGTTACAAATACTATAATAATGAACATCAGAGAAAATAATAAAATAGCAGGCTTAGTAATGCATGGTTTTTGACTCAAAGAATTTTCTTTTGATTTCCCCTTAAGGATTCCAACTTTCCAATTCACATCTGCCTGAAGTTGCTTTTCTGGTAATTGCTAAAAATGATTTTGTCATTTATTTGATTAAAGAAGATTCTGTCATGTATTTGATTAAGGAAAGCCTTCTAAATATTAAAGTAGAGCATGGTTGCATGTTACTGCCTAAGCTTGCATTCCAGTTTCACTCATTGATTATGCAATGATGAGCAACTCCCTCACTTTTTTCTTCTATTAAATGGAGCTAATATGAGTACTTGAAAAATGAGTTTGTTAGGAAGATTAAATAATTAAGTGAGATATTTGCTGTAGAACTCTCATATTGACATCTCCCACATAGCAGACACGCCACAGTATTATACACTGAGTCTATGCATTATGAATTTTCCTGCTGATGCAACAGCATGACATTACATAACCATTAGATATGTTAGCATTTATATAGAGTAAAAAATTCCCTTTTACTTTGTTGAAAATATGAAATAGTTCTATGTATGGTTTTTGATATATTAGTTTCTATAATGGTATGTGATCATCCCCCACTGATAGAAAATTCCAGTTCATCCCCCAATACAGAATTGAAATCTAAAATGCAATAGGAAATATAGTATCCTTGTGTTTAAACTTATAAATAATTCCTATTTATAGTGAAAAGATTTATTTGTAAGAAGAAAATAGTCCCTTCAGTGTAGATTTCTGTTTCTCCTCTCAACTCTTATACTATCTCTGATTTTTTGGAAGTAGCGATATATTTCCAAACTCTGCTTTGCAAGACACCCAGTAATTTCTCTGTCTCTCTTAACACCAGGTAATTTTTAAAACTCTTCTTAGCAACACTGCTCCCATCTAGACACAACCCACTCTGCTTTCTCCGTAAAATAGTGATAAATGAGTAGAGCAGTGACCTTTTATAATGAGAAATATCACAAGACTGCCTTTCTCACAGTATTTCAAGTGCATTTCCTCCTGAAAGATCATAAGAAACTGCTTTTTATGTGCTTTTCACTGTAAAATTGGTCAGCTCTAGGATTTTGTGCTGATTCTTTCATGTGTAGACACAAATGAGATAAAATTCGCGTGCCTGTAATTCCAGCTACTCAGGAGGCTGAGGCAGGAGAATTGCCTGAACCCAGGAGGCGGAGGTTGCGGTGAGCCGAGATTGCGCCATTGCACTCCAGCCTGGGTAACAAGAGCAAAACTCCGACTCAAAAAAAAAAAAAAAAATTCATCATATTCTATTAAAATAATCAATAACTTTAGAGGCCTATTCATGTTTTTATTTAAGTGAACAGAATCATAAAAATCATGTGGGGATATGTTCTTTATTATATTTCTAAATCTTAGTATTTCCTTATGTGTTTAGACTTCTAAGTTGTAAAACTCCACCCTAAATACCCTAAGGATTTAGGATAGTAAGAATAATATTATAATAAATTGGGCCTTTGATAAAATGGGCTTTTGTTTCCACAAGCGTAAAAGCAGCATTTGTATTATAGTTTTACGTTCTTGATCAACCCAGGCAGAACTCAAGCGTCTGGATTAAGTGAGGTTGTAAAAACTATCAGTCAATGTTTCATGGAAAACCCCATGCTACTCCAGTCATTTTGGACCAATTGATGTAATTTTATTCTTTCAGGAAGGAAGTTATTCCTGAAATTTGCTTTAGTTATCCTTTGCAATATTGTGAATAAACTGTACTAAAGCCACTGCAATATAATATGTAGAAATTCAGAAGAAACAGTAAATTCTTGTCAGCGTTTTTGAATCTGGTTAGATACAATACTGCCACCATAATAATACTAGTCAGTATGGGGTAAGTGCTTTTGATAAGAATAAATACGCTACAATTCAATGATGAAAGCTTTTTCTTCTGATTAGAGCACGGGAATTCAATGATGAAAGCTTTCTCTCCTGATTAGAGAACAAGAGACATAAGATATGGATAAAGTAACTTTTGAGTTTGCAGTAAGACAAGCCGGAACTTTGATAAGCTATTATGGGGAACAATATTCAAGCTTGGGAACATTACAGGAACAAAGTAGGCATGTATGGAGAGGTGGTGAGTTCAAGTTCATAGAGTCACAATATGTGTATTGAGAAACAAATTATTGGTGGAAGTAAGCATCCTAGATGAATGCATGTGGCCTCCTTATCTCTTGGCATCATAGTGAAAAGGAGATGTACTCAGACATTGCTGGATGTACCATGATTGTGCTCCAAAGAAGGATCCTTGCCCCCTCTATTCATACTTTTAGTACAAGCATGAGAGCAACCTTATAAGTAGAAAAATAAATATTTAGATCTCAGCCATCAAAGTGTCTGAGTTTAGATCCCAGCAATATTTTTGAATGTTATGAAAGCGATCTGTGCAAGCTTTGAAGATCTGGAGGACTGTGGAATGTTGCAGTCCCTCGTGCTGGTGGGAGAAGGTAACTGGGATTTTAGAAACTGGCTTTTGAGTGCCATCTCTTATGGTGGAAAAAGAGAAAACTTTGATTCCTGTCAGTCCATTACTAAACACACCAGAGATTCTGGGGCATTTGTTTTATAAAAGACATGTTTATAGGATAGTGACAGTCCAATTTGCATGAAGCATAGTGTCTGAGTAAGAAAGTGACAGAAAACTTAGAGATGGGCTCAGGCTGGTTTGAAATAGGAAGGAAGCTTTCTGATTTTGAAAGGGCAATCACAAGCCAGCAAAAAAGTTTTAAGCCCTAGAACATCGTGTTATGGTCAAAGTGTTGTTTAAGGAAATTGGCCTGGGAGTAATGTACAGGATGATATACATGAAGAAATGCCTAAAGCCACAATTCCTACTTGGAAGCTACTCATGGCTGTTCATTAATAAGGGTTTACTCACAAAAAATTGACAATGGAAACTGGGAAACAAAGAGATGATTATGAAGGAGGTGATAAATAATGAAATTATAAATGATTGATATAAGGGAGTAAAGAATTCTTAGTTTTCAAGCTGGAATTATAAAATCCACTGGGAAGGCATCCTGAGGAACGTGCAATAGAGATAGATAGGATGCTTTGATTAATGGGTAATTTTATGAAGCTCATGGCACACCTTGGATACAATGCTCAGAAAACTGTTAAGTATGTTGAACTATATCTTGGAGAAAGATTGAAATTGAAGGTACAAATTAAAAGTAATCTACCTATATACAATGCCTTCAGTCTAAAAAGTATGCCTAATCCAATCTAGATCTAGAAACCAAATAAATTAGCAATTAATGTACTAAGACTGCTCATAGGTTTTAATTGGAGAGTGGAGCAAAGTCTTTTAAAATAATCTTCATTGAAGGGCAAATAATTCTGGAGACTTCATCTAACTTTTTCAGGTAGATACATTGACATTCTGGGAGAACTTGACAGAAAATATGTGAGTGAATAGAAACCTTTAATGCACACTTTATTTGATGTGAATGCCTTGGCAGTGATTTCTAATATTGTGAAACATTTTTTTTTCCTCTAGAGGTTACCACTCTCTTCCTCTTTAGGGTAGGAGTGGGCGTTTCTTTAAAGTGACTATGTCATGTCTTTACAATATGGCCTCCAACAACTTCACCTCGATGATTATTTTAGTGGAAATACATGAAGTATGACATCTACACCTTTGGAATAGGGTCTTTTGAGAAGGAATTTTGATTGAGCACTTAAGACAACGTGTCTTGAGTTTCATAGTTTTGTCAGCATGGTTTATGAGTACCATTCCCAACATGCTTGCATCCTATGTACTTTAGAGGCCAAAGGCAAATATTAAACAAGTTTGACTTTCAATCCTTGTCTTATCATGTAGCAGTTATGTGACCTGAGGAAAATTTAACGTGGGGGTTCTCTAAAGTGAAGCTAGTAACACTTTTGTCCCACAGTTTTGTGAGGAAGAATACTTTTGCAAGGAGAATAGTGTAGAGAGTGGTACATGTTGAACACTCAGTAAGTACTTGTTTTCCTAATATTAATTAAGCTATCTTATTATATGCTACAGCCTAGGGTTCTAATGACCTGTGAACAACTAATCGTGATTTCTTATCTTGCCCTTTACAAGGGTCAAGAATACTGGCACAGCTTAACTAGGTCCTCTGCTCATGACTCAAGTGTGCGTCCAAGGTGTCACTGAATCTGAATTTCCTACTGCAGCTCAGGGTTCTTTTCCCAGTTCATGTGGTAGTCGAGAGAATTCCATTATTCCAACTGTAGAACTCATGGTGGTTTCCTTCTTCAAAGATAGCAGGAGAGAGAATTTTTAAATTTTACTCATCTCTGATCTCCAGACACTCTTTAAAGGGCTTATCTGATTAGGTCCAAGTCACCCAGTATAATGGCATCTTAAGATCATCTAACTGATTAGAGACCTTAACTGAATCTGCAAAATCCTTTTAACCTTGTCACGTAATATAATGCAATCATGGGAATGATATTCTAAAATATTGCCATATTCTATTGCTTAAAAGAAAGTTACATTTGAGATAGCCTAAGTTGAAAAGGCAATTTAGTAACTCTTGTAACCAAACTAAGAAACTTGGGATTAAGAAAACAAACAAACAAACAAAAACACCAATTTCAAGGTCTCTCTCTCTCTCTCTCTCTCTCTCTCTCTCTCTCATACTTCTGTATGTGTCAACTTCAGGCTGTCAAGCTGGCTATCTCCATAAAGCTAAAACCATGACTAAGGAAGCTTCTGGGCTCCTGTAATTGCAAACTTGGAAACTGTAAGAAAATAACTCCTTTTCTTCCAGTTTGGAAAAATACCTGAGGGATACTATGACTTGCTCCATCATGGGTCATATTCCCATCTCTTTGGAGACAGCTGAGTTATCATGATTGGCAGCCCCATCAATACTATTTAGTTAAGAGGAAGAGAACTTTTCAAAAGAACAATGGATAGCATTGACATGTCTGTTGTGGTAATTGTTGTAAATTGAGGAACTACCTCTGAAGTTTATAAGCCAGTGTGTGAGCCAAATTTTTTTTCTCTAAGGTTGAGAGGAAATACTGAAATTCAGATCCTGGAAAGGTATAAAAGAATTTGTGCTTGATTTAAAAAGAAAAGAAAAAAAGAAAAAAAAAGCACTGTGCTTGTTGATGGAACTGGCAAAATAATTGAAGTTGTTACCGATTCTGCCTTGTGAAGTGTTCTTGCACCTTGTTAAATATCAGAAATCTATTACCCATTAGGAAACCTTATGATTCATTGAAATTAGAAAGAGTCAAAAGCTCTCATTTTTCTCAAGCAAATGGGCCTACACCATAAATGTCATTCTGCTCATATTTTTAAATTTACTATTAGCTCACCTTGTCATCTTGAACAAACTACGTAATTCATTTTTTGTCCAATGTCTCTGTGTACCTGTCTGAGTAAAAGCGGAAAAAATGCACTATCAGCTCTTTCTGGCTTTACAGGGTATCAGTTTTCTGAAAATATGTCAAAGTTACAGTAGTTTTATATTTCGGCAAGAACATTCTAGTTGGGCATACTAGAAACTATACTTTTTCAGTTTTTTAAATCCTCCCAGTATACTTATGAATATTCGGCAACAATCCAAGGGTTACAAAGTAGGGTGTTTTAGTGTGACGAGTGCTTCCCTTTGGAATGGGAGCAAGTAGGGAGCAATATTGGGGAGGTTATTGTCGAAAAGAAATTTGAGAAAAGAAGTGAATTAAGTTAATCCCACAAATACAATCTGTAAGACATATACCTTTTAGAAAATCCTCCAGGTTTTTCTTTTTACAACAAATAAATATTATCTTTGAATTTCCAAGGATACAATAGATTCATGTTTCACTTAGTAAAATTCTAGAAAATGCTTTAGAAAATGGAGCAGTACCTAGAAGCAGGGTGGTATCAAATCTATTATCCTCCATTAAACATGAGACAGAGGAATTTAGGACATATTAAACATGAAATACGCAATGAATATCTTTTACTTTCACTTTTATTGTCTTTCTTGTTCCCTGTGAACTTCCTAGTGCTTTGTTTCTAATCTTTAAACATGTCTATGAAGCAGTCAGAGAACTGGTATTATCGTTTCTATTTTGCAAATGAGAACGTTTAAATACATTTCCTAGAATTTTAAAGACGGGGTTCCACCATGTTGGCCAGGATGGTCTTGATCTCCTGATGTTGTGATCCGCCTGCCTAGGCCTCTCAAAGTGCTGGGATTACAGGCGTGAGCCACCGCGCCTGGCGGATTATAATCCAAACCGGCACTGACCCCTGAGCTGGGGCCAAACCTGACGGCAACTACAAGTTTGGTGCAAAAGTCATTACAGTTTTGCCCTTACTTTAGTGCAAACACCGCAATTACTTTCACACCAAACTAATACTTTGTCAGTATTCCTGACCCAGCCCTGACTTTGTCTTATGCCTTGTTCTGGTCACCACTTTGCTGTGCTTGGCTGTGAAATTTTTGGCATTCTAATTTCTGCCATCTCTCCATCCCTGTGAAGACTGGATTTTCCATATGACTGGAGTGGTTCATCTACTCGATTGGGGTCTTTGTACTTGATGTTACCTCTTCTCCAAAATCTATTCCATTAGATACTCATACGAATTGCTACAATTTTTACTCTAGAGCTCTTCCAAAATGGTAATTCCTGGGAGGGAGATCCTCTCTGAGCAGCCTGTGAAAGAACACGGCTGGATCATTCTCTATCTTACTACTTGGTTTATTTCCTGTCACTGTACTCACTGTCTCCTGACATCGCACCCTATGTTTGCCTGTCTCTCCTCTAGGATATAAACTCCCTAAGAAGGAGGTCTTTGTTTCATTGCCTCTCTGTTTATAGCACATAAAACTTCGGGAGTGGGGAGAGATTGGTTGTATAAGTTGTTACCACATCAAAGAGATCTATCAGAACTGAAATGTCCCTCAAGAATTATAAAAAAGAGAGAAAACTTTATTCACATCCAGACAGTGACTGAATTAACATGTTCTTTGCTTAAATATTCAACGAGAACAAGAGATAATTCAAATACAGTACACCAACCTAGTCATAAAATCAGATCTGCCACTCTCACCATACTCCCTTTTGTTTTGAGCCAGCCCGAATGATCATGTCTAATGAAGAAATTAATAGATGATTATTAATAGGTGTAGAAAATGACAGAAAAGTAGGAAATGTGAAGAAAGTGCATTGAGATTTAAGGTCAACTCGTTGTTTCTTCCTTTAATTTCAATGGTATTTTTTTAAGGTCTCAGAACCAAGTCTGAATATTTTTTGAAATATTCCTGGAATATTTCCTACATTTCTTTCTTTCTTTTTTAATCCTTTGCATTTTCTTTGTGTTTAGTTGAGAAATAATGCATACTTGTTGTAAGTAAAATAATTCCAAAATATATAAAGAAAAAATAGTAAGTTTATTCATTTATAAACATTATTATGTTTTGACACAGAGTCTCACTCTGTTGCCTAGGCTAGAGTGCAATGGGGCAATCTCATCTTACTGTAACCTCTCCCTCCCGGCTTCCGGAGACTCTCCTGCCTCAGCCTCCAAAGTAGCTCGGATTATAGGCACGTACAACCAAGCTTGGCTAATTTTTGTGTTTTTAGTAGAGGCAGGGTTTTACCATCTTGGCCAGGCTGGTCTAAAACTCCTGACCTGCAGTGATCTGCCTGCCTTGGCTTCCCAGACTGCTGGGTTTACAGTCATGAGCCACTAAGCTCAACCTATCCATTTATTTTATACATTATATTCATTATACCCTAATATTGCCCTATAATCCAATGTGGTGTGGTTCCCTTTACATTAGTCTTCATGTTCTTAAGCAATTTTATGTACATATATTTATAAAACTTGAATTATAACATGCATGCTATTCTACAATTTGCTTTCTTTAGTTAATGATATATCATGGTCATCTTTCTAACTGAGGAATAAAAAACTATCTCTTATTAAAAGCTGAATGTTATTTCACGTGGATACATTGTCACTTATTAAGCCATTTTCTAATTGATGGATATTATAGTTGATTCCAGGTCTTTTCCATTACAAAGAGGTTTAGTAAATACATTGTGCATATATATTTTATTTCAGTATATCATATCCCCCAAAGTGGGATTATATATCAATGGCATTATTTGCTTCTAATTTTAAAAGATAATGAGGGTATTTTCCAGACAAATTGCAAAATAAGACATTTATATTGCTTTAAATTTACAAATATTGGCTAGTTACCTCTGAGCTTCCTGCTGTTTTATTAGGAATTCCAAATGATTCACCAATAATTTCTAAACTTAAAAAATACCTGACATCAATAATCATTGGAATTACATGGACATAAGCAAAATCCATACATATTTTCAAATGCTACTGAATTGCCTGACAGCAAGTTGTATCATGAGTATATTAAACTTAAAAGTGTTTGCATAAACCAGCATCTTCAATTTTCTCTGTATAGAAAATATTAAGGAGCACAAATAATTAAAAAATAAAACACATGGGCAAAATTCGTCATCTATAAAAGTTGTCGAAAACAGAGTAATAGGGCATAAACCATATAATAGTACATGTAACTTGCTGAGAGAATTCTCAGCAGTGTAGCAGCATGTGTCAGAAAGTCATGTGCATTACTCTCCCTAACAAGACAATTGTGCTTCTCTCAAAATATATCTTTGCTTTCCCTGGTACTATAACTAGGATTAAGTCACAGCATAATCAAGTCAGGGCCAGGATTAAAAAAAAAAAGATGAAAAAAAGAAAAGGGTCTTTACTCCAGAGAAACTTACACAACATAGTTGCAGAATCTGGGGCATTACAGGCCGGACTAGTTCCTAAGGATGCTTTATCAAGGGAGTCAGGATGTAAACCAAATAAGGGAGAATGTATTGAGTTGGGAGCACTTTCCTGAAATACAGGATTTAACATGCTGACAAAGATCATGGGACATAGGGACATATGTGCTATGGCTGTGTTAAGTGAGTACAAAATGCCAATTTTTAAAAATATTAGACAGTGGAGGAGGGATGATAAACTCAGGGAAGTGTGCATGCTGGAGTATTACTATGTAAAACTGGAGAACCCATGAGATTACTATGTATTATGAGAATGGCCAAAGGATGCACCATTTACCAAGATCATAAGGCTAACACTGATAAGAAAGCTATGAGGATCACTGATAAGTTCAGTAGTTGTTCATTATCGCTCAGGAATAGTGATAGAGTCCATTATCTAATTAGGCTCACTGTTAACAATAGGAATGATAGTCACAGACAGATCCCCGAGGAGCAGGTAGGTGGATCTTACCTGTCCAAAGTATAGTAGATGCAATTATTGTGATGAGTGACAAGGTCCAAATGGAATCATGCACAGTAAATTATGGACATTGTTAATAGAGCATGGTGTCCTAAGGGGCATAATAGAAACACAAGAAAAAAGAGTTACCAATCAACGAGTATTCTCAGAAGTATTTAAGGATGGATGATTCAGGGAAACTGCCTCAATAAAAAGCCACAGTCCCAGCCAAGTTTATAGACATCAGCCAGTTTTCCTACCTGGAACCTAGTCATTAGATGAAAGACTATGTCCCTTGAAGAAAGAACTCTGCAATACCATGACAAGTGTACAAAGTAGTAAATCCCTCCTTTCTTCACTGAAAGAACTTACAACTATTTACTTCAGTAACTGTACACTGGGGAAAGGGGAATATTTTAAGGACTCTGGTACAGACTCCATGTTAACATTCATACCCAGAGATCCAAATAGTTTTCATAGTCCCCGTATTGTTAAAGAGAGGGGATGTGGGGAGAAGGTAATGAATAGGGTCCTGGCCAATATCTGACTCACAAAGGATCTATTGCAGATTTATTCTGTGATGACTTTTATGTTATCTGAATATATAATTGGGACAGACATACTTGGTATTTGGTACATATCCCACATGAGCCTTTGGCTTCTGTGATATGAGCCATAGTAGTGTGGAAGGCCAAGTGAAGTCCTCTGAAACTGACTCACCTCTGGCCAAGGTAGTCCATCAAAGAAACAGGATATCTGGGTTAGGGAGGATGGAGATTAGTGCCACAGCAAAGATCTAAAGGATGCATGAATGCACATCCACATTATAATTGCCTTGAATTCACCAGTGGAAATCAACGGATCCTGAAGAATATCTTAAAAAATTTTCAAAATAATACAACAAACATTCTCCTACGTTGTTCAAGAAAAGACTTTCTTAGAGAAAAAAAAGAGCTAAATTTACACATTGAGAAAGGGTGTATGTGAGAGAAAATTGTCCCAGGTGAAAAACATGACATTTTCTAGTAAAATTATGGGACACTAGAATTAGCAAAAAACAATTTTTAGCTTTCAAGAAGAAATATCAAATCTCTTGTAAGGACAAAATGTCAGTTTGGCTTTAGATTTCCTTTCAGCAACATTCAACATCAGCAGACAATAAAGAAGCATAGAGACAGAAAAATAAGTATGTTCTGAAGAATACAAGTATGTAAAGCTGTTCTTCCATTAGAAAGGTCAAACTCATACCACTCTAAACATGCAGGGTTTACGGAAATTTTTTGTGCATCAGTTTTTCTTGAGAAATTGCTAGAAGTCACACTTTCATTCCCAAAAATAACTGGGGACTGCTGGGCAAAAGGACAGGCAATGAACATGTAAAATGTTTAGCTGTAGAAACACAAACTATAACACATGGATTAGGAGGCTAGGACAGCATGTAAGTGTTGTGTGTTTTGACAAAGTTGAGATTTCATGTCTAGAAATATTTGCTAGGAAAGGGGACTAAGAAGGTGTGAATTAAGCAGCTTCCCAGAATGCCTTATTTCAAACAGCTGAAATTTAGAATATATCAGTCTGACAAATCAAGCAATATAAGCATCTTCAACATTACAAAGTTACTAAATTAGAAAGAAAATCTTATTACTATACATTGCTGAAGAAGAGAGATCGGAGCAAGAAAAAATATAATGATTTTATAATGGCAAATATTAAAATACAAAATTTTATAAATGGACAACAAAATGCATTATACAAAATTATAAAGTTAAACATACTAGGACAACAGTACATCGTAAGTGTAAAAATTATACACACACTCATGCACACAAATACCAAGAAGCAAACAGACTAAAATGAAAAACATTAAAAATATAGTATACAAACAAAAATTAGATTTAAAAAATTGCTGAAATTAGATGTGTTTGCCATGTTAACAAAACATAAAGGTTTTTAAGTCCTCCACTAAATGACAATTTCAGATTGAGTTGAAATGTAACAGATAACTCTGAATTGTATTCCAGAAGACTAAGATAAAAGAAAAGCGGATTTCATAATCTTTTTTTTTTTCCCATTTATTTATTTTATTGCATTTTTGGTTATGGGGTACATGTGAAAAACATGCGAAATTGTTGCATAGGAACACACATGGCAGTGTGACTTGCTGCCTTCCTCCCCATCACCTACATCTGGCATCTCTCCCCTTGCTATCTCTCCCCAGCTTCCCACCCCCCACCCTCCCTCCCCTATTTCCCCCCAACTGACCCCAGTGTGTAGTGCTCCC
>NW_022436959.1:26855808-26885485 GCF_009761245.1 Sapajus apella
TGGCGGGTTGCCTTGGCAACGGCGGGCTGCCTCGGTAATGGCGGACGCCCCTCCCCCACAGAGCTGGACCGTCCCAGGTTCAGCTGTGCTTGGTGTGAAACTCTCAGTCCAGAGTTTCTGATTGCTGTTCTTTTGTGGGGGTGGGACCAGCCGAGCCTGATCGCCCGGCTCCCTGCCTCAGAGCCTTTTTTAAGTTGGTGTTCAAGTCGCCTGTTGAAGAGGCGCCGGGGTCTGTTTGTTTTCCCCTGCGGCCACTCACTGCTCTGTCTTAAACAGTGGCACTGAGGTTTGTGGCGCTTTTTTTTTGTTTTTTTCCCCTGGAATCTACTGTCCTGGTTCTCTGCTCAGTCCCCTTTTTGAGCCAGCGTACGGGCCACTTCCCGTGGCTCCAATCGCCAGCCTAAAGGGCCCCCGGACCGGTGTATTTTGTACGGAGAAGCGCTGCTGCAGGGCGAATTTCATAATCTTAATGTCAGGCAAAGTGGAAGTCAGGCCCAAAACTGGTAAATGGATTTCAGCTTCTGTCCATGAAGGATTAATTGCTATGGCAATTGCTGTTCACTGTAAACAACTAAAAAGTTGCAAAAATGTGGAATAATGGTTTTCAGACAACGAACAGTAAGAAGGGGGCAGAGCTGTGATCTCTGACATGTTAAATTAAATTTAGCCTAAAGCTGCGCCCTTAGGTATTTTTAAGTTCACCATAAAGATTTCTCCATGTATAGTGAACTGTAACCTAAATGGATGTATAAAGGACTGTAACCTAATCTTGAAACAAATAGCCAATTTTCAGCCTATCACAGCAACCAAGTTTCAGTCACAGGAAGCCAACTGCCCAGACCATGTTGGAGTAAGCCACCCCTCAAGCTGTAACCAATCCAGCTGTTTCTGTACCTCACTTCCTTTTTCTGTAAGTTACTTTTCTCTTGAGGTCTGCAAATGTTATCTGACCATGTGGCAGCTCCCGAGTTGCTCTGAACCTATTTTCGTTCTGGGGGCTGCCCAAGTTTCGAATTGCTCTTTGCTCAGTTAAAGTTTGTTTAATTTGTCTACAGTTTTTCTTTTAACAGAGAGAAGAGAAACAATTGGGCCCTAGTTTGCTGACTGGAAATATCCTGATTATGATGCAGGGAGAGTAACCAAAACAAAGCTCAGCAGAATTTGAAATTTTGAATGAGAGTGACAGACAGGAGAGGATAGAGAAAAGAGAGTGAGAGAGTGAGAGAGAGATTGGGAAGGTATATGTTTTGAAGAACTTCAGAGGGGGCCTCTGTTTCTGAGTACCGATAAGCACATGTGCATCCATGGGATGAAACACTCTGATGCAAAGGAAGGAACTACTGAAAAGAGTAAGCAAAAACAATTCACAGAGCTCTTACAGTCCAGGAATAACGTGTGTGTGTGTGTGTTTCAGAGTGGTGAAAACTTGTAATGCCTGGAGTGTTGGGTAGAACCCTCAAAAGGCTGCTGCTTTAAATCCACCCTAACAAAACTTAAAATCAAATCTCAAATGATCAGTTGGATCTACAAATAATTTAACTGTGCCAGTACAAAAACCAACACGCTTTGTAGGAACACATCATAATCGAGGACCAGAAAATGTAAAATTTACATCAGTATAAAATAAAAATGAAAGAGCAAACAGTTAAAATACAACCCATAACCAGGAAAAAATATCAGGCACTAAGAGGACTCAGAAATGACAAAATATGGTAAAATTTGAAGACAAGGATGATTTTAAAAGTTTATTATAACCTATAAATATGTTCAAAAATGTAAAGAAAATATAATCAGAGAAAGGGAAAATAGAAGACACACCTAAATAGTACTTTTAGAGATAAAAATACAATATAAAAAATAAATATACATTGAATGAGTAACATCAGATTTGATACTAAAGAAAAGATCATGATGTTGACGACAAAACAATAGAAATGATCTAAAAATGAAGCAGCGTAAAAAAAAAAAAAACAAAGAAAAAATGCTGACTTGCCTTGTTTTTTTTTTTAGTTCTTTTTTTAAGTTATTTTACTTTAGGTACATACTAATCTGGCATGTCTCCCCATGTTCTCCCTCCCCACCTCCCGTTGTCTCTCCTCTACGCCCCCCAACTGTCCCCCGTGTGTGATGCTCCTCTCCCTGAGTCCACGTGTTCTCGTTGTTCAACACCCACCTATGAGTGAGAACATATGGTGTTTGGCTTTCTGTTCTTGGGTCAGTTTGCTGAGAATGATGGTTTCCAGATTCATCCAAGTCCCTACAAAGGACACGAACTCATCGTTTTTTATGGCTGCATAGTATTGACTTGCCTTTTTAACATGTTGAGGTTGTCTTTGATTGTGCGTTTGGTACTTGACCTTCATCTATCCAAATTATATGGGCCTCAATAAATCACTCTTTTTGTAGAGTTGATTTTTGTCTACTTCTGCTGAAATTTTTTATTTACCTCTGACGTGGAACAATTTCAGCCATCCTCGATGTCCTGGCTTAATTTGAGTTACAGTTAAAGCACCAACAACACTTTGATGCTAGTTTTAGACTCAGTTTTCCTACCATAGTGCTATTTATAAAAAATATAATGGCAGGGCAATCTGCATGCTCCTGTGTAGCCAAATATCATTAAAACTAACTCTATAACCAGCTCATGAGTTTTTTTTTGTTCTGTCTCCAGTCTAGCTGTTCCACCTTGAGGGAATCTCTCAGAGTACCTAATGCCTTCCACACCAGAAATTAAGTTTATTTCTACTTTTCAAGCAAATAGTGATTATGTATATAGTACCTGTTATTAAAGAATGTACAAAGTGTTTATTTCCAGTGATTGGAATGTGATTTTTATGTATTTGCTTTTTTGCATTTTCTAATCTTTTATATTATACACAAATTACTTCTGTAAAAATATATTGCTTTTGGAGTAAATAAGTTAAAAGAATGTGTAACGCTTTCTTGATTCTCTGCTTATTTATGTAACTAGGCCATCAGTAGTTTTGTAATATTTGTTACTTAGAACCAACCAACCCTTCTAAGAATTTTTGCCTTTTGAGTGCTATTATTTTCTCTCACCTGTGTCTGCAAGATGTACTCCATCTACTGAGATTTCCTCTTATTGAAGAGAATCAATGAGCCATTTCTAACTGGCCTGTTTTATGCCTTTTCCCATTTCCCTCAGTGGGAACTTCCAACCTTCTAGATGAGAGATTATGAATATTAATTCACCCTATCTGCCTACGCTACAGACCACTGGATCACTTCTGTAGTCATAGCAACCTATTTTGAGACCTGTTCATGTCCCCTCTAATTAAAACTGGATGCCATCTTTTACAGACTAAAATAGTTTGAAGCACCAAGAGCAGAGGCTATATTATCTGGTCTTGTATCACACTATTTTATATTTCATCTGATCCTTTTGAACAATGATTCACCACATTAATGGGCTCATCACTTCTTGACATGTCACTTTGCTTAACCATGTTGATACCTAGAATATTTGCATTCAGGAATATTTTGACAGTAACTTAAATTACAAGACTTTCAAACTTTCATTTATGTGATCAGTTCTATGTGTAACAGATGTTATCTTCAAGTCTCTGGTACTTAATCCAGAAGATGAGAGATGAGGTGAGAAATGCATTAAATTCATGTTTGGTATGATGTTTTGGGAGACGGTGAGAATCAGAAGAGGCTTGAGGCTAAGGGATGAGTGAAGAATCAGAGCTGGGATCAAGAGTGAGGTGATAATGGGGGATGATATGTTTATATTTTGAAGCAGGCATTTTGACTTAACTGAGTTAAAAAAAAAACAGCTGTTTCAATATTTCTACTATGCCTTAAAGATGGCTGAGTAGGACAAAGCCACCTAGCCAATATAGGGCTTTGCATCCCTTGAAACATGTTCTATCCAGCTCATAAAACTCTGAGACAAACAGATTGGTGAACAGCAGAGTCCTGGTCCTGGGACCAAGAGGCACGCTGTCTAGCTTCTCAACCCTTTCAACTTGAACCACCTCTACTAATCATGACTGATTTGGTACTCTAAAGGGGCCATTACTGATGGCTATTCTCATTAATGCTGTGTGGCAGTAGTTCCAATTCCCTGTGACTTTCCATCTGGGTAAATAGCTGTCATCATTAGGTAATGGCTGCTTTGCTAGGCTATGAAATTACTAAGCAGTTACTACAATCTAGTGCTGATTTAACATGATTTGATTTAATAATTAGTTATGATTCTCCCTTTTCTACTTCTAGATGATAACAATTTTAAGTGTCCTCTTTTTGCCTTCTGTTCCTTACTCTTTTTGTATTTGTGTATTCCCTCACAGATACACTATCATTTTTGAAAATGAAGTAATAGAACCACTATAATAATATATAATAATAATGGCCACTATAATTTAACTGTCATGATTATCTTTCACAGTTAGAATATAACTTTTTTTCTCTTCTTATTTGCATAATTTCAGGGGTATAGTGGCTTGCAAGAAATAAGGAGTGAAGTTTTATATTAAATCTCAGGAAAGAAACTGAACTGGTTTATGTGATCAGAAATCCTAATGCCACTTCTCATGCTCATTAGGATCAGGAATGGGAGATTAAACCTATTTATGAAAATGTGTTATCCCTTTCTACACAAAAGGTGTTTTCAAAGTTACTGCTTCCATAAGTATTACATAACATTGATTACTGACTTCCTGAAAAAATCACTGTATAACCTATTGTTCAAGCAAAGACAAATTTATTGCTTACTGCAAAAAGAGAGGACACTACCTTGAAAGAATTCTACCAAGGGGAAGTTTAAAGACAGAATATTTACAATTTGGGGGTGGTCTAGTTCAAGCCATATCTTTGTGTGTAAAATATTAAATGAGATGGAGAAAATGTTATTGTATAATGTAGAACTTTGGACACAGCACAGTGAGGGTTAGAAGGGAGTCCTTAAAGAATAACCCATCACGTGCTGAACTTGATTGAGTTATGTGGGTTAGAGAATGGGTTATTTTAACTAGTCCTTAAAGCGAACCAGATTAATAGTTTATTGTTCCAATAAATAAATTTTTAGAAAAGTTATTCACAACTCCAAGTTCCTGAGGAAACATTTTCTGGAATGGCAAAGTTATGTCAATGAAGACAGTAAGTTGATGGCTACAAATGGTTTTTTTCCCGATACACTGACAGAAAATAAGTTCATAAAAATTGGGAATAGACAGAAAGGGGAAAAAAAAGGCTACCTTTTGAAATGATGATATTCGCCTCAGTTGTATGATCCTTATCTCTTGTATTATCCTGTGGAAAGTATTTGAGATGAGAAGTATCAGTGAAAGCTTTGCAGTTAATCCTTTTGTCATATTTGGTAACATCTTCTAGGTCATCTGTAAAATTTGACTCTACTGTCACTGCTGTGTCTCACTTTGTACACGAAGTAATACTTCTTAAATGTTAAAACCTGTATGATGAAAATCTTTGAGTACAATTAAACATCAAAGCCATCTAAAATAAAAATTGAACTGGTAAGGATTTCTGTTTTTAAAAAATAGAATCCAACTTTCGCTAACCTAAAGAGAAAGGTAATTTATTCTAATGGTTGCCTAAGACTAAATACCCTGAAAAAATCAAGGAGAGTATTTTATTCAGGATATTGCAATAAATAGAGTATTTGTTAATGAGGAATGTCTCAAAGAAAAGGAAGGAAGCCTGGGGTTTTACTAAGGGTGATTGGTGAAGAAGGGAGTCACTTGGAGTCAGTCATGGTTTAAGGACTTCTGATCCTGCCACGGGAACCTGGAATGAACTCAGATTGATTCCAAATCCTCATATAACATTTTTAAAATTAAAGCACATGGTATACAATTGGCCCAGCTAGGGCATATACTCTATTTTCTAAGGAAGGGAGAGCATATAGCATATTTGTCCTTACAGCTTCTGTGATGGAATAGAATCCTTAATTTGCTCTTTAATGGAAATACCAGTAGAAAAGTTATGATAGCACTGGAGTAGGCAAAACCAACATATAATTATCCCTCAGTATTCATGGAGATTGGTTATGGGAACCCACACATACCCAGATTTATGGATACTCAGCTCCCTGATATAAAATGGTGCAGTATTTGCATATATCCCATACACATACTTTCATATACTTTAAATCATCTCTAGATTACTTATAACACTTAATACAATGTAAATTTGTGTAAATAGTTTTTATGCTGTATTGTATAGGGAATAAAAAGAAATCTATACTTGCAAAGTTCAGATGCAATCACTTTTTTTTCCCCCGAGTATTATCTATGCTTGTTGGTTGAATCCATGAATGGAGAACTCATAGATATGGAGGACTGACTGCACGTATGTACTGATACATAAATGTGTGTGTGTGTGTGTGTGTGTGTGTGTGTGTGTGTGTGTGTGTAAGTAAAGAAGGAAGGAGAGAAAAAAGGAGAGAAAGGAAGAAACTAGAAAACAATTGCAAAAAAAATGGGCTCAGTTAATACTTCTTTAAAACGATATAATCCAAGGGTCACCACTGTTAGGAAAGGTTTGTGTTGGGTTTGCTTCTGCGTTATCTGCTGGCTGTTGGTTGGTTCTTCTCCATGCTCTTCACACACCTTTCACAGCTCAAAGGGACCAACTTTTTCCTGTTGTTTACGCTGTTTGAAGCTCCTGAAATTTGCCTCCTCCATATGATCTTTCCTGCAGTGGGAGAAAACATCAAAGGGTGAATGAGGGGCAGGATACACTTATCTTTATCGTTTCATGGTGTTTTCCTTTTTCTCTATATTTGCATAGATCCCTGGACTATACTGAGATTTCAGATGTCACTGAGAGATCATAGACACTAAATTTACTTTAGTAGGAGAGGGATATTAAAGCTATTCATATATGATTGTCCTCATAGTTGAAAGTAAAATGAAAGACTCAAATTCTTCAGATGGATTATCTCATGGAAACCCTCTAGGTCCTAGCCTCTCAGCTCTTCTTTGGCTCTTTATTAATCCAAAAGGTAATCTCCCTAAAGCTTTGACGTGTATATCTCTAACTGTTTTTTAAGAATACTGTATTCAGGGCCACAGTGTTCCCAGCAAGTTTTGGGGTTGAAATCTAGCCTTTTGTGTTAATTTTTTGTGGCTGCTATAACAAATTATGATAAATTTAGTAGCTCAAAACAACAGATATTTAGGCTCTCACAGTTCTGGAAGCCAGAAAATCATCATCAGTTTCATCGGACCAAAATCAAGGCACTACCAGAGGTATACTTCCCCTGAAGGTTCTACGGGAGATTTCTTTCCCTTCTTCCAGCTTCTCATGGCTGGCAACATTTCTTTGCTTGTGTCTGTATCATGTAGATGCAGAATGAAATTTGTCTTTATTCTTGCATCACCTTCTCCTCCTCCTTTGCCTGTGATCTTCTTCTTCCCTTCTTTTACGTAGACAATTGAAATTGGAAGGGCCCATCCAGATAATTAATCTCATCTGAAGATCCTTAACTTAATCACATCTGCAAAAATTCTCTTTCCTTATAAGGTAACAATTTGTAAGTTCCAGGGTTTAGGACCAAATATTGGGTAGCCATTATTCAGCCTACATGCTTGCCTTTAAAGGCCGATAATTGTCCTACAGTGTGATGTTGTGTCACTGTACATCTCTTTCTGATTTCATAATCTGTGATGTCACACTGGTAGTTTGATGGTAGTTTGAAATCGGCCATGGTGGAGTATTTATACTATGGACATTTGTTAAATGCTGCAAAGCTGGACTTCCTTTTTCTTAGAGAATTGATTGTTAATTATTTACCAGCACTGCACTGGTAAGGAAAATGTCTGTTTTGATGATGGTGTTCTTGATTCTCAGCACAGTGGCTGGCATTTTGTAATGCTCAGTAAATGTTTGTTGAAAGAATGCACAATCAATTGAATGGTTAAAATTACTTTTAACTGCAACAGATATATTTTTCTTAGGTTCTAGGATTCTCATTATCAAGTTCAATGATGTAATTTTTGATTAGCAACCAACAGGTAGGAAAACACCACAGTATTTATACTTTTAAACATTTCCTTACTTTATATTATTTTAAATACTTTGTTCTGTGGGAGAATTTTTTTTGCATTATGACACATATTCAGTAGTTTTGAGCTTATTAATTACACTGGATTACTGAGCTGAACATTGTTTAGGGTAATTGGGTGAGGAAAAAAGTCAGCCCTCATGGTTTTTTTCTGGGGATGTCAGTTGGGTATATTGTAAAGAGCCCTGGCCCAGTGAATCAAGTGATTGATTCCAAGCTCCAACTCTGCTACTAACCAGTTCTGTGACTTGAAGCAAGTCATCACATTTTTCTGAGCCTCATTTCCCTAATCTCAAAAATGATAAAATTGAATTGGACAATACTTTGGCTTCATCCAGCTTTAAGATCATGTGTTTAATCTTCTTTGCTGGTGTATTTATTATCTTTAAGAAATGACTAAACCTATATCTAAAACATACTGAGAATTCATTCCCTGGGCATATCTTATCATTTATTATGCCTTTCTCATTACCCCTGCATATCCCAACTCTGTGATATATACATTGTATATGTATGGCCCTTCTCCCAGTATCTTGCTACTGTACATGGTGAAACTTTGGT
This sequence comes from Sapajus apella, assembly GCF_009761245.1. Classification (NCBI taxonomy): domain Eukaryota; kingdom Metazoa; phylum Chordata; class Mammalia; order Primates; family Cebidae; genus Sapajus; species Sapajus apella. The sequence goes on from NW_022436959.1 coordinate 26,864,423, forward strand.
ATCCAAATGTTTTTATAATCCTGCCTCTTTCCAGAATCTGAAGCTTCCCTTTTCTTAAGCCTTCCCAATACTTATCTTCAAAATTCCTCCTTAATCTATTTTCTACCATACTTGCTAGTAGAACCCATGATATGCTTCTGTTAGGTATCATTTCTCCTATTCATTTTCTTCTTACAAATTTTTATCTGTTTATGGTCTTTCACATGAAATTGTGTTTATCAAAATGTTCTTTTAGTGTGTTCCTTTATAAGTAGTTTTAGTAGGCAGAAGACTGTCCATACTTGGCATTTTGTACTGTTATAAAATTATCCTACCTCAATGCAAACCTAAATTTTTTAGTGTTCCACACACTAAATTATTATTATTATTTTTGCCTAGGTGTAAAATGCAACACAAAGCATTTCTTTGATAAGAAAGTCTTTTCAACATTTTATTTGATATATCATTTGAAACACAGTGTAGCTTTTTAAAAAGAATCCTATAGATTATCTTAGAGCAGTGGACAAGTTTATGCTTCAAAACAAACTCCAAACATCTATTGCTGCTCATGCATATTATAGAAAGTTAGATAATTTTGCTCACACATTTTGGACATTAACTGCATGTGGGATATAGACATGGGTTTGTATTCTTTATCTTTCTTCTTTTGCCTCACTGCTTTGTGTAGCATTCGTCATCCCCCATTGGTTTAGCCACTAGGTCATCATATGCTCTAGTTACACTGAAATCTCTTTAGTCTGTTATAGATTTGAAAGTTTTTGTGTTATACTTACGTCCTGAAAATCATTATCATCAGATTAATCTCTTTGTCAAGAAGTCAAATATGTCAGCTATATTTCTAGAACTCAAACCAGTTAGGATTTCTAATATTAATGTCTTAAAACAGGACTTTGAGGTACATACTGTTATGAACCACATTTTAAACACCAAAAAACTAATGTCAGGATACATAAAGTAACTAGGCTGAAGCCAGTCTAGTATGGCAGATCTGAAATTTGAATCTAGCCCATCCGGCTCCAGAGAGCAAGTTTTTAACTGCTATTCTATGCTTTTTAAAGCTTTTTTTCCTAAAATAAATCAATTAAAAAATCCTAAGAAAAAGTATCTGAAGTAAAAGAAATTTCTTGTGTTTTGAAATTTCATGTGTTTTGTCCAAGCATGACTGATCTCCTTCTTTTATAGAGAACTCAAAGCAGTGCTTTCAAAAGGAATGAATGCCAGACCGCATGGCTACCTTTGTTATAAGCTATTTTGCCACTTTATTTTATGAATACCTATCCGTTTCTGTATTGAATAGTGCACATTTTAAATAGTGAGGAGTCCTATTATAAAATACTTATTGAATTGAATTTTTGAAACTGTGGAATTATTTCAATGCTTTAGAAGCAGAAGAAATGTTTAGAGAAGGTAATTGTCTTGGTAAATAGCTTTAGAGTATATACCGTGCAACACAAAGCAGACTGTGACAGGAAGGGATATAAACAATGTCACTAAATGACATTGTTGGTTAATCTGAAATTGTAAGGATTTTAGTTTTCATATTATCTGAAAGTTAATGACCAGCAAGTGATAGTCATGAAGACGTTGAAGAAAAGGGCAAATTGTGATCTTAATAATCTATTAAATAATTATTCATTTATGGAAAGATTTATTTAGTATTTTTTCACTTTTTGCTTCTTTTAAATGATGGTATATATTATCAGTTTGAGGAAAACCCTGCAAGGACAAAGGTACACTTTTCCTGCCCTACTGTAACATATTAGGAACAGAATAAATATGGAATTCGAAATATCAGAACTAGAAGTGAATTTAGTAACCAGGTGGTTTGTCACTTAGTTTTATATATAAAAATTAGCCTGAAAAGAGGAGCTCACTCCCCATGAAAAAATATCTGGCCATTAATAGAGTATGATAGAGACGAAACAGCAAAGGGTTCTGTTTCAGAGGCTGTAAACCCCTACTTCATCACTTGTTATGTATACGAATTTGGAAAAGTTGCTTCCTCTTCAACAAAGGTGAACACATTTATTCGCTTGTTTATAAAATACATACTGAAAATCAACTCCTGTCAATCACTTTGCTAGATTATTATATTACAAAATGGATAAAACATGTTTATATTACATTATTATATTACATTAAAACATTATTATATTATGAAATGGATAAAACATGTTTCCTGCTCTGCTAGAACTTTCAGACGTAAATGAACAATCACAATAAAATAAATACTATAGTAAAAGGGCATATAGATACCTGCAGGAAAATGAGATGTGGGACCTTACTGTAAATTGAGATTAATTTATATTTGTGCAATAAATTGTTTTCTGGGACTTGACAGTCTTAACTGTTCATAATCCAATTTTTAGCCTCTGATATTCTGGAATATTAAGGCTAATCCAATAAATGTTTTAGCTCTTTTTCAATGACTATGAAATATTATGTTTCTTTATCATTGACCTCTATTTCTCTAAGTAAAAGAAAATACAGTTAGTGAGGATTTGTACATCAAATCGCTAAGGATTTTTTTGTGTGTGATAACAAAAATTATGAACTAGCTGCCTGTTTATGTTGATAGACCTTGTCAGTCCTTATGTTTCTTTCTTAAAACCAGCATTTATTATCTTTTGTTGCTCTATACAAGTGGTGCTCTGAGAAATTCAAGTGGGATAAATTTGACCAAAATTAACAGCCCCATGTTCCTGTAAAGCAGTTCTTAGATTAAGAAAACTAGATAAGTAAAATGATATAATTTTATCACTTCAAAATGAATCTTTCATCATGAATTATTATGAGGTAATCTTAATATTAGCACAAAAAGCTAGATTCAACTACTTTGAAAATCTTGAAATATTTTGAAAATCTTGAAAATCTTTGAAAGATGTGCCTTATTTTCTCACATGAGAAGTCAAATACCTATTTAATGGTAGCAAAAGGATAAATGCTAATCAATGATAGACTGGATAAAGAAAATGTGGTATGCATACACCATGGAGTACTTTGCAGTCATAAAAAGGAACAAGATCATGTCCTTTGCAGGGACATGGATGAAGCTGGAAGACATTATCCTCAGCAAACTAACACAGGAAGAGAAAACCAAATACTTCATGTTCTTACTTGTGAGTAGGAGCAGAGAAATGAGAACACATGGACACAGGGAGGGGAACAACACATACTGGGGCCTGTCGGGAAGGTGAAGGAGGGGAGAAAATCAGAAAGAAGAGTTAATGCATGCTAGGCTTCATACCTATGTGATTTGATAAATGCAGCAAACCACCATGGCATATATTTACCTGTGTAACAAGCCTGCACATCCTGCATGTGTAACCCAGAACATAACAAAATAAATAAGAAATATATTACGTTTTAGTATATATCCTTTAAAAATTTCACATTTTTTTCTTTTTAAATATACCTTTGGAAATCATTCTCTTCTCTCTGTACTTCTGTACTTAAGAACAATAAATATTATGAAGAGTGAGCTTAGTGCCTAACCTGTGGCTTTTGTGTGTCTGTGTTCTGTGAGGCAAAGCTGGGGCATGTCTATTGCTATTACTGAAGTTGTTATGGACTGTTGTATCTTTTTCACCTCTGACTAAAGATTGTGTTTTATCGCCTAGCAATTTTCAAAATGTGGCATAGAGATCCCTGAGGGTCCCAAAGAGCCTTTTAAGAGCTCTGTGAGGCCATAATGCTACTCCTATGCCACTTGCCTTTTTTACTCTCATTCTCCCATGTGTAAAGTTTTCCAGAGGCCACCTGATGTATAATATTGTATCTGTTTCAGTACAGAAACAGGTAAGAATTTTGCTATCTTCTATTATCAGGCACTAAAGATATTTGGAAAAAATATGAAATAACTTTTTTCTCACTATATATTTCAAATACGTAATGTATGTTAGTATATGTTATTAATGTTAATATATAATGTATTAGGTTAATACATAACATATACGTTGTTGTCTTTATGCTAATATTTAATGAATTTGTTGCTTAAAATGAATGCATAAGTAATTTTTAAAAATCTCTTTAAACTTTTAACTTGGTAAATATCTGTGGAAATACCCAATATAATTTTTAAAGAGTTCTTTAGGATGCTTAATTTTTATATAATAATTTTTAAGATCAAAAAGTTTGAGAACAGCTCTTATGAAAAAGCCAGTGAAGCTCATAATCCACATATTTTTGTTGTCCTTCTAGCTAAACCATTAACTTAGCCAAATGGCCAAGATATTACTTGTACTGCACAGATGCCCACTGAGGGTTTGAATAGGTTGAATAAGTAAAGTATCGTGTACAAGGTATATGTTAGGTGTTAAAAAAACTAGACAATAGTTTGAAGAGTTCTCATGGTAATTAGTAAAATTTGTTCAACTGAATCTTAACACAAAGGACCAATTTTTGCTTTGGTTATAATTATGACAGCAATATCTCAATCATTCTTGAGTATTTGTACTGATCATTCTAGAGTATTTTCCTTAATTTACTGGTCTGGAGAAACTAGGTAACTTAGTTAATGCAGATTTCACTGCAATCTAAGTACTGTGATAAAGGCTGAGTTTGCTTACCTCATCCTCACTCATCTCTACCTGTCTGCTCCACATCTTGACTTTGCTTACTTTCCTAAGCCTTGCCTACCTCTGGGTCTACAAATCTATATTAGATATTCTGTAACAATTCTTTCTCCAATGCAATTCAAGTCTGTGCAATAAAATCAACATTCACAAACTCTGTGTACATATTCAAATTAGAGGCAGCTTAATCTAAGGAAATATTTCAAAGAGATTTAGATTTGTTACTTTCATCAGTGAAAGATTGTTGGATATACAAAATAAAGGAAATCAATTTTAAAGGATCAACCTTGAAATGATCAAAGCAACGTGATTAAAAGAAAATTATACATTTCTGGGAAAAGTGTATTGAGTGTTCCTACTTAATTATCATACTATGAGAAAACAATGTAAAGGATTGATAAAATTATTTAGTGATAATGATACTCAAATCAGGAAAGTCACAGAGATGATAGAGTTCTTTTAAGTTGTGGACATAAAAGATTTTTAAGCAATCACTTTAAGATAGTAATAATCAATTGGATTTACCTATATGGGGAAAATTATTTAGGGGATTTGTAAGCTTGGTATTACAAGGAAAAACGTCAGTAGTTCACAAAACTATCAACTTAGTGTTACATATTATCACAAGGTTTAATAAAAAGGAAGCCAACTTTTTTTTACCTCTTTTCATGTGGGGGAAAAAAATTGATTCTACCTGGTACTAGCTTTTCTTTGTGAAAGAAAACAAATCATTCTACCAAAAAGACACGTGAACTCACATGTTCATCACAGTACTATTCACAATAGCAAAGACATCTAATCATTCTAGGTGCTCATCAACTGGGGGGAAGAGTTGAAAAACTACCTATTTGGGCACTAGGCTAACTATCTGGGTGATGGGATTATCTGTACCTTGATACTTTTTGGCTTTCTGTCCCCACCCAAATCTGATGTTGAATTGTAATTCCCAGCGTTAGGGGAGGCACCTGGTGGGAGGTGATTGGATCACTGGGGCATATTTCCTCCTGATAGTGAGGGAGATCTCATGAGATCTGATGGCTTAGAAGTGTATGGCACTTCCTCCTTCACTCCACTTGTGTCTCCTTGTCCACCGTGATAAAATATGCTTACTTCCCCTTCATTTTCCACCATGATTCTAAGTTTCCTGAGGCCTCCCAGCCATGCTCCCTGTACAGTCTGTAGAACTGTAAGTTAATTAAACCTCTTTTCTTCATAAATTACCCAGTCTCCGGTAGTTCTTTATGGCAGTGTAAAAATGGACTAATACATATGCCAAACTTGAGCATCACACGATATATCCAGGTAACAAACCTGCACAGGTACCCCTTGAATCCAAACAGAAATTGATAAATAAATAAAAGTCAATCTCATTTTATTATTACTGATACTGCTATTGTTATTCCAAATAAACTGTAAATATGGGGAAATTACTGGGAATAAAATTTATATTTAAAATTTTGGGAAAAGACGTTTTAAATACTGGAAATTTTAACAGAACATAAGTTTTTTTCAAGTTTTCACTAGCTTAAATATCACATAGAAGTAGATTCCAAAGACTGCCTCTCAGACATTTTCATTAAATGGGACTAGGGTGGATTTCAGCTACTTTGTTTAGATGAAAATTTGATACAGATGGTCCAGAATTTTACTTCAGAAAGAAGCAATGGCAGTAAGATGGCAGGAATTTTCTGAAGGAGAGAGATATACATCTGTAACATTTGGGGGGCCTTTCTAGCAGTCCTCACCCTGCTTTATCTTACCCATTCTATTATAGATGGACCCTAGGGTATTCCTGTGATCTCCCTCTCCTGATGTTCATGGCTTTGTATAATCTCTTTGAGTATGAGTGGAAATTGTGACTTGCCTCTGACAAAAAGACTATAGAAAAAGTGATGAGAGTTTCTTTACATGATTATGCTACTTTCTATGAGACTTCACTTACTTGCTCATCACTCTACAGACTCTTGGCCTGTTGAGAGAACAACATGTCAGAATAAAGTGCCTTTAGGTGATGGTTAGAAGAAGCCTAGGCTCTTAGTCCATGAGGAAATAAATTCTACCCACATCCCAAATAATTATGGAAGCTGAGACTTCTCTAGTTAGTCCTCCTAATAACACCACCACAGCCCAGTGAATATCTTGATTGCAGCCTTGAGGGACTTTAAACAGAGTACCTATCAAACTTATGCCAGCACTCCTGATCAGAGAAATTTTGGGATAATAAATGTGTATTGTTTTAATCCTTTTTGTGGTAATTTGCTATATACAGTAGACTACTAATACACACCCCAATCTAGATTTAAGAAACACATCTAGACCAAAACTTGATTGCAATGCTTTAAAATATTTCACTTAGTTGCACCCACTAAATTCTTATTGTAAAGAAATAATGCTCTGCATATCTTTTTTGAGAACTTGAGGAATGACTACCCCATCCTTATGAATAAACAATGAGGCTGGATTGGATTTTAACACCGCATGCTTCCCTAAAGCACTTTGTTATCACATCAAATTTCTATTTTTTCAGCCAGAAGTTTTTGTATCTCCCAATGCGATGTACTGCTTGACGGATTTGAGATCACATTTAAGCAGAGAGAGAAGAGAGAGAATAAAAATAAGGGACAAACTTTGGCTGATGAGATTAACCCAGTAGAAAATTTATACAATTGTACATAAAACTTACACTGTCTGAATGGAATGACCTGACCTATATGAGTGGGAACAAAGGCATGTGTTCAGCATGTGTATTGTTGTTATCAAGACAAAGAGCGAATGTCTTGTCAATTAAAGACTGTATTGCAAAGGGAATAATCATATTCAGTATATTGGAAGTGAGCAATATTGGTTAGGAGTAGAGATGCTAGTTTTTATTCTTCAATGAAAATAAACTTTGGTATGCACAACTGCTATAAGAAGAAATAAGATTGCTCTAAAGCTAGTGATAAATATGGAAATAATCTAGACAGATGTCAAAATAACCAGTTTGTGCATGTAAGCTTTTATCCCTTGATTTTAGAAGGGATTATTTTAGTAATGTGTTTAGAATTTTTAAAAAAACCTTGAAGCAGAGCTGAACAAAGAATATAAAGTTGGTAAGTATTGGAATTGAAGGCTGTGCTCAATCTCCTTTGAGCTCCAGATATAATCCAGGCTCTCTCACAATGCAGCCCCTTTCAGGGGGCCTGGTGTTCTGTCAATAGTTTTTTGGTGTAGATTTTAAGAAATAGAGAGTTTTAAAATTGCTTGATCACCCAGTTGATTTCTCTTCTTTTCCATTTCTTAGCTCTGTACCCAAGGCTTAGTAAATTTCTCCTACAAGTTCTTCCCATGAGTTCTGAAAGATGAGGCCTGGTATATGGAAACCAGTCTCAAGCGACAGTTTATGACCAGTAGATACGTGGTGCCCTTTGCTTCTGTTCTCCTTTTGCCTTTGTTCCCTAATTTCAGACTTCTATTGATGAAATCCTAGTTGTTCTTTAGATATGTAATTGTGGGGAGTTTCTTAACCTCCCTAAGCTGTATTTTTCTTCTCTCCAAAATGAGAATTATGGTTACCACTTCATAGCAATGCTGTAAGAGTTAAGTGAGATACTCCATGCAAAGTACACAGAACTAGCATATTATAGGTGCTCAATAAACATTAGGAGAAATATTGCTTTCCCACCAACTATACCCTTCATCATCTTTCCTAGGGCCAAACCTAGTTCTCAGTATTCCTCTTTCTGCCTCAGTTTCTTGACTACCAGTATGATTGGTAGAATGTTCTTCTAAACATTCTATCATGGTATCTTTCTATATTGTCTGCGCTTGCCTGAATTGGCTAAAATTATGTTGCCATGGGCCTATGATTACATCTAGTTGGGGTTCTGTCATTCTCAGTACATACATTCTAACCCCCACTGGCAGACAATTTATTGGATTGGAAGTCAAACGTTTTCAATTTTAACACAATCTGTGCCACTAATGAATTGCATATTTTTAGATTAGTGAGTCTCAATCTTGGTCATGCATTAAAATCACCCATGGAGTCTGCTATAAGTTAAAAATTGGGAGTCTACTAACCCAAAAATTCTGATTGGCAGCTTTGGAGTATACTCAGACTTTTGAATTGTGTGTATGTGGTAGGGCCTGGGGCGGGGAACTGTTTAAATAATTATGGGAGATACTGATTCAGAGCCAGGGTTCAAAACAACTTTCTCATTCACTTACAATTCATTCAACAACTTAGAAATTGTAAGGCTGAAGACTAAAGGTACAATATCTAACATTGCTTTCATCCTGCCAAGACAGATAAGAGGTTTGAATTATGTCTAATTTTTAGTAAAATGTTTGGTATATAGATGTTCAAGTAATATTCACTTAAGTATAGTGGCTCTGTTTTTCTTATTTATAAAATAATTTTAGATTAGTATGTCTCAAATTCATCTTCCAGACATACTAAGAAATAAAATTGGAGAGATCTGAAATAACTCATTATTTTTATTATTTATTAGAAACTGTCTCACTTGTCACTGAGGCTGGAGTGCAGTGGGGCAATCACAGCTTACTGTAACCTTGACCTCCAGGGCTGAGTTAATCCTCCTGATTCAGCCTCCTGAATAGCTGGGACTGTAGGTTGGCACCATCCCTGGCTAATTTTTGTATTTTTCATAAAGACATCTTGCCCAGGCTGTTCTCAAACTTCTTGGCTCAAGGATCCTCCCGTCTCTGCTTCCAAAAGCACTGGGATTACAGGTGTGGATCACCATGTCTATACTTATTTTAGAAGCATTAAGATAGCAAAGTTCTAAAATGAAAACAAACAAAACACAACAAAATATAGCTGAAAACCACAAATAGCAATTCTTATTTTAGAGGGCACAGTATATGTTAGCCTACTAAAGGATCTGAGACACTCTGAAAGTGTGTTTGGTATTTCTTAAAGTTCCTGAATCAAGAATACTTTTTTTCAACATCTAATGGGACAGTGCTTTATGGATTATCTATTTAGTAAATGATTTAAGCTATTGTTATGTGTCCCACAGTTTTACATGTCTCTACTTCCAAGTTTATAGGAAAGATCATTGTATTGGAGAAGTCAACTGTCAGAATGCATGGCTCTCCCATAGTCCTGTCTGGAAGGAAATGTACTGACCAATTTTGCATGCAATGATTAAGTAGATATTTTATGTAGCACATTACCATGATTCTTCTGTGCTAACCGATTAGACAGGAATAGGCATGTGACTCAAGGGCTTTTCTGTCTTAACCTAATAGTAGCCAATTAGTTTTACCCTCTAAGCAATTTGAATGAAGAAATATTGGGCAAATAAGGTATTTATAGCTGAAATGTAGAGATCATCATATTAATCTGGGTTCACAAACTGATGCAAAGCATGTACATTTTTCTGTTTTTAAAAATTGTATTTGGCTGTTCATGTACCATGCATGGTCCAAGTCACTAAGACCTTCTATTCCTTGACGCTTGTATCCTCTGCCTTATTCTTTTATATTAGCCCTTGGACACCTAAATGCATCTGTGTTTGCCTTCCTTGAATGGGACTACAACTGAAGTGGCTGGGATGCAATTCATACATGGCCCTTAGAATAATGGAAGAATAAGCGAAACCTTCATTATTCAGGTGGCATTGTGGACGTGTACCTAACTCCAGAAAAAAATAGCAGTTTATACGAAAAGAAACTAAAATTAAATGAGCTCAACCTTGCCTTATTAATATATTGACCATTTTTGCTCTGTAGCCAATTGGTAAGATAAAGAGCACTTTTATCTACTTTATCAAACAATAAAAATCACTGCAGGTGGCAAAGTGCATGTGGGGATGTTCCTACTACTGATTTGTCTCCATACTTTTCTGGGGAAATGTTGATTTCCTGTGTGGAGCCCAGGCCGGAAGCTTGCTGTTGAGCATCTCTGAGGACAGAAGTCTCAGAGAGAGAACACTTGTCAGCCACTGCCACTTGTTTATTTACAGTAGCGATTCTTCCTGCAGCTTCTTGAGTTTTAAATTAGCATAACCTGCATAGAAACCACCAGCCCATCATTTTTATGTTTTTACCTTGGCAGTAACAGCCTGCAGTCCATAGCCTGGTGAAAAGAGCTGAACTCCGCAAGGTACAAGCATTAATTTTCTTTAAATTACTCGCTTAACTTGATGAAACAGGTTTTGGGAAGCAATTGTTGCATTTCCTTTTCTTTCCTATAATAATTAAAGTTTCTCACTGCCCTATGGGCAGTGAGTTTCGTTTTGCTTTTTGGCAAATGAACAGTGGGTATAATTTCAAATGAAGTTATTCAGTCTTACTTTTGTTGACTCTTAACAGAATCTTTTTAGACATAAATGGCATTGAATTATACTTCCCCTTCATCAACCACTGGTTACTCAGTCCCAAAAAGGCTTTTTGAAATGCTGCTTCTTCTAGGCATAGTTGCATTCTCTATTTTGGTTTATTCCAAGTATGGAAAAAGAAGGCATTACACAAGTTACTCATTTCAGAAATGCCAGAAAACAAATACTCCTTATACCTTTATTTTAAGCATTATTGTTTATGAACTGGTGAAGAATAACTGACAAGCAGGGCTTCTGAATGCAAAGAGGAAATTGGACATCTTTCACATAGACTGCTAAAGTTTTACAACTGTAGAAAGAAATTTGGCCAGAGACAAAATCCAAAAAAGTAAATCGTTTCCCACTCTCACTTGTAAAATTGCTCCTGTGTTCTTACACTTTACTGATCAAAATTGTTTTATATGATAAAAATTAGTTCAAACATATGTAATTCTCTCTTCATTATTACTAGATAAGTTAGAGTTCTTTAAACTGTGCCAGTGTACTGTCTCAATGCCACTAGATATTATTAAAATATTTCAAAACTGTTGAAGAGGAAATTTCACCTATTACTCTGTACAACAGGAGAAAAATAGAATGGAGAAATTTAATTTAACCTCTAAGAGGCTGGGCACAATGGCTCATGCCTATAATCCCTGGGCTTTGGAAGGCCAAGGCGGGAGGATCTTGTGGTCAGGAGGTCAAGACCATCCTGGCCAACATGTAAAATCCTGTCCCTACTAAAAATACAAAATCTGACAGGCGTGGTGGTGTGCAGCTGTAGTCCCAGCTACTCGGGAAGCTGAGGCAGGAAAATTGCTTGAACTCGGGAGGTGGAGGTTGCAGTGAGCCAAGATCATGCCACTGCACTCCAGCCTGGGTGACAGAGCAAGACTGTCTTGGAAAACAACAACAACAAAAAACAAAAACAACCTAATAAACACAATACTAGACAACCATACACCATGGTTTTTTCCTCTCTGAAATGAAGGTGTGTGTATCTAGATTGATTTCCAATCAATTTAAAATCTGGTATTCCTGTCAATCTAGCGTGGACTTTGAGACCCTGAGTTTATTAGTTGGAGAGGCTTGGTTTAAATGCACGACTTTGTAACTTTCTAGTTTTCTGCCTTTGGGCAAGTTACTTTATCTGTCTTTTACTGGTATCTGCATGGACAAAGATAGCTGAAGTATCTATTTGACAGAGTTTCTTTGGGTGTGAAATGATTGGAGGCATGAAAACAGCATGGCACTGAGCCAGGTCCTTCACTGCAGCTTATTCTTGGCTTCATTAAAGCAGCATGAGACAAAACTAAATGTGTTAAATTATTAGAGGACACTAATTTAGAAATATTTTATTTAAATTTAGCTGAATTCTTCAACTAGAATTTTGCCTATTTCAAGAAAATATTAGTGTGCTACTCATTCAACAAATATTTATGGCAGCTACTATATGCCAGCCTGTCTTGGGAGGTATCAGAAAGCAAATATCACACAATGCTCTGCCCTTGTGACATTCATAGTCAAATTTATAAACTTTTAATAGCAATCCTTCACATTTTGAATACTTTTTTCCTTTTATGAAGTCTAAGAAGCCACACTTAATTACATTAAATTGCTTTAAAAGCATTAAAAAAAAGTCTAAAATCTTAACTTAGGAATTTAGAACCTTTAATTTCAGATTTGGGAATACAAATGTATCTTATTCATACATTTCATAACTTTCTATTCTTACTATGGTTTTTTTTTTTTTTTTTTTTTTTTTTTTTGGTCTTTGCCATGCAATTCTGAGGTCTTTGAATGCCCTCTCAGTTCTCAGAAAACGGTGGTACAGGAGTTCTCAAATATAGGAGTCAGGACTCAGAAGCTGGACATGCATGCTTAGGTTCGGTTCCCAGGGGACCTGGGGCTCATTCCAGTCCACTTGCTTTGTGCTGCGGCCACACTTAACCATTTCTCTGAAGAAATACTTCATAAATATGCAGACCAAGACTCACCCCATAGTTTTCCTGATATAACTAAACTACTTAATCTTTTCTACCTGCACACACAGAAAAAGCTTTTAAAAAATTCCTTCTCATTTTTTCTTGCCAAGATCAGATCTTATAGTTTATTCAAGGCACTTGTATTATATGGCAGTTCAATTTATCCATTAACTGTTTTTTATTTAATAGTATTTGCAGTCTTATCAAAGGTGTTTGGAAAGTCTTCCAGGTTTTCTACTCCCCTCCTCCTATCTGTTTGTTTATTCATTCTTCAAACTTGACTGTTTTCTGTAAAGGGAATTCTTGGAAGAAAGATCAGTGTGATGCGTTTTGTGTGTTCAAATATTCATATCCTCTTTATTTTAAATAACATCAGGTTTACTTAATTAAAATATGTAATAATTTTAAAATTGAAAACAAGCATTCAAGAGAAATTCCTTTTCAGTTGGGTTCTGAACTCCTAAGCATATTTTTAAAACACATTACAGTGTGCATAAATTTATAGTAATATAAGAGATAAATACATGTGTTTAATTCCAATGACAGTGCTTGAGAATCTGGCCCATAGGAAATATCCCATCACTTCAAGGCACCAACTTAGTTCACAACATAAGAAAAATGTACAAGGAGATATTTAAGGCTGGTAGAGTACATATAGGGAAAAAAGGATTGATAAGTTTTAAAGTGAATAATAACATTGCTGTATGGCATAGGCCATATTGTATATCATCATATACCTCTTGAGAAGGCAGCATTTGAACACGCAAAGATAAGAGAACAAGATTGAATAATCAATGCAGCTGGAGCAAACAGATTTTGGAGTAGGGGTTTCTTTTAATCTTTTTAAAAAATCTTATTTTGGTAATTAGGCACTGATAAAATATCACATGTTACTTGGACTTTTCCCAGGTGAGAGGATAGATTTAGCTTCAACATGAAATTATTAGTTGCTAAAATTAAAAAAGTAAATGTTTTTAAAATCGTGTTTTATTTGTCCTGACATTTTAATTGAGATTTGGATTTTTGGAGTAGCAAGAATTTTGGAATTCTTAAATATTAGATATTAAATTTATTAAATATAAGCTAATATGTTAGGAAAGTTAGTTAGGTCTGGTGGGGTTGGGGCACACAGGTGTCACTGTCTTGATGCCCTTATGAATGTAATTCATTTTGTCTAAAATGTTCCATCACCATATACATCTAGCAAAAATGACACTTTAAGATAAAAAATTTCCTTCTCTATGAAGTGTTTTTCTGAAACTTGAAAGAGCATTTGCAACTTCCTTCATGGTGTCAGCACTCAGCTTGTTTCATAATAATGTTTTTCATGCAATTTAACATTATGCCTATGTGGTTGTATCCCTTACTAGATTTGAAATCCTTGAGAGCAAACACAGTAAATATCTCATTGATCGCTACCATGTAGAAAACCAAGTGAAATAGACACTCAGAACTATTATTAGAATCAATGGAATTCACACTGATTGTCTTCAAAATTAATATTGTATTTTGAAAGTTAAAATTGAGTTTAACAACTTTTAGGGAGGAAAAATCACTTCTTTGATAAATCAATTAATTTTAATTGCCATGACAGTTATTAGTTTGATGTCACATTTTAAGTGACTGGCAGTAGAAAACACCTTAAGATATACATCACTCTGGCAACTAGCAAAGCATATCTGCATAGTGACAGGTAGTGTATGCATACCTCTCTCTTCTACAAATCCATTATATATATGGATAAATTAAACATATATATGCACATATATAAATTATATAGGTAGTAATCCATATTTATGTATATTTACTAATATTTTATATGTATCTTTATATTTTAATACATTATATGTCACTACATATGTGTATAATATTTATGTACATATATACAATGTTTGATTTATTCATGTATATAATGGATTTGTAGATGAGAGAGCTATGCATATACTACCTGTCAATATGCAGATATGCCTTGCTAGTGGTGAGAGTGATGCATATCTTAAGATGTCACATTTTCAGTTACTGGTAGTAGAAAACATCAAAGTTGCTAAAACAATTAGGAAATATATTATTTTTCATAACAAAGTTGAGAGGTGGTCAGGCTTCAAACCTAGAACAATCAGGGCTCTGATTTGATTCTCCTGCTATTCTTGCAACTTTATCATTCTCTTTGTTCTGGTGTCTTCTCAAGCTCTCCTCCCCTCAAGTTCCTAAGAAGGTTCTGATAGTAGTTTCATGCAGAAGAGGCTACATACCACCTTCATGTGCAAGGCGAAGAAAAACCTTTCCCCTATTCTTGAAGTAAAAATATTTCATTCTGATTGACTAGTTTAGGCACTCTCCATTATGCTTTGTCAATGAAAGTTTTTAGAAAAATGCCACACACTTGCTGGCTTAATTCTAAAGTTCTGAACCAATCAGTACCAACATAAATCATGGGTTTATTGTGATTGCTTCACCCATTTTGATTCATAACCTAGTAGCCGGGGTTGCAGTCAACCTTCCTGAGTTGCATATATATATTTAAAAAGGATCAGCTCCTAAATAAAATTTTCTGTGATCAGAGAATGAGAAAATGTCTGGTGGACAATTTGTCGTATTCGCTATAAACAGTATTTGAATTTTTAAACTATGTAATAAAATTAGATTCGTGAAACATCAGTATAAGGTAGTAAACTTGGTTTTTATAATTCTAAAGGAAAAAGAAACTAAAAACAAATAGACTATGAGATTATTTCTCTATGGTTGATTCATCAGATACAGTACCTACTCCAGGTGACATCTAATAAAGATCAGTGAGCGTTCTTCTGTACAAACCCTTATAGTAGTTTCCCATCACATGGAATTAAAACCACTTTACAACAGCCTGCCAGTCCCTCATTAGTTGGCTTCCATTCCTTCTCTGACCTCATCTATTGCCGTTCTCCATGTTTACTCAAGTCACATTGGCTTCCTCCTTATTCTTCAAAATTGTCTAAAATACTCTGTCTCTGAGCACTCATTCTTGCTGTTCTTCCTGACTTCAGTTCATTTCTCCCAGGTATCTGCATGGTTTGTTCTCCCACCTCCTTCAGATTTGTATTGAATATCTCCTCAGGGATATCTTTCTTGTCTAAATTTTACAACTTTCAATACATGGCAGGTCTAACCCCTTTCCTTGATTTAGATCCCTTTTATAAATTATCATTACCTAATATACTAGATTTTTACCCATTTTGCTTATCATCTGTTTCTCTACTAGAAAATCAGTCACATGAAGTAATGTTTTCTGTCATGCAGTTTACTTCCACATCCCAAAGATAGAGACCAGTGGATGACAACTCCTTATTCTCAGTATTCTGAATAACATGATATAACCTTTGGTCAGTTCTAGTTCCTTCTTATCCATCTAAAATTTTTCTGGTATCCGTTGCAGCATCTAAGAGACCAGGCCAGATACTACTTGGGCCTTATCCTACTGTGGCAGAAACAAATAACCTATTATCAACATTAAGATAGTTAAAGCATTTTTGGTAAATGTACCTTAAAACTTGGTAATTTTTTAACATTGAATAAAAGGAAATACCTCCTTTTAATCTTCATTCCATGTATTGTCATCTTTGTTCTCTCCTCTTTCTTGAACCTTAATTGGATTCTATTGGGCTGCCTTCTATTCTCCTTTTGGATTATCTTCTTCTTATATTAAATTTTCTCCCACTAAAGTGAGAGGTCTGCAACATTCTTTCTATTGGAAAAATAGGTTCCTGGAGACAAGACTCCAAAACTCTCATGAATGAAAACATGCGTAGTGATAGTTCAGTGTTTGTAACATTAACTTAGACAAACATTATTCCCTGAAAATCTTTTAAACATTGTTGTTCAGTCACTATTGTAAATGGTCACTATTTTGATCAAGCACTTTACATTCAACCTCTATTCTGTTTTCTCTTACTCTATAACTTTACTATTACTTCACAGAGAGAACAATGCAACAAGTCGCTAAGCATTAACTTTCTCAACCACATACTGATTACCCTAGAACTTACCCATTTCTATAATTTTTAAAGTGTTTTAATTACATTATATATACACAGTGAGGTACTCAAGTCATAAGTATACAGCTCAATGAATATTCAGAAAATGAACATAGGTAATGACCATTCATAGTAAGAGCTAGAGTCTGACTCGCATCCTGTCAGTCATGCCCTCCTTTCCAATTAAACTGTATCTTGTGGTAATCACTATTCTGACTTTAGAGTCATAAATTTCTTTGCCCATTATAGTACCTACATTTTGCTATGTCTTATTTTGCCCAAAATTACAGTTGTAATATTAATTCTTTCTTATGGGTATACAACAGTTTAAAGCATTTATATTGCTATGTAGTGTTCCATTGCATAAATATTCAATGCTTATATATTCATTTGACTGTTGCTGACCATTAGTTTTCAGACTGAAAAAATTAAATACTGTTGTGAGAAATGTTCCTTTATATGGCTTTTTGTAGATGTATATCCACATTTCATGATATACAGTGAGCAATGGAATTAATTTTGGGATCCTAGAATATTCCTGTGTTCATGGATATTAGATAACAATTTTCCAGAGTAACTCTACAAACTTAAACTCCCACCAAAAATGCATTGGAGAGTATCAGTTGCTTCATATACTTAACAAAATTTGATATTATCTATCTTTTCACATTTAGCTATTCTGATGAATATATACGGGCACCTAATTTTGGTTTTGATTTACATTCCACTGAGTCGTCAGGGTTCTACTAAGAGATTTCGTAGGATACTTAACAGTTCCTTTCTGGTGTTTGTCTTTTCACTTTATTTTTATAGTATTTTGATTCGCATAAGTTGTCAATTGAAATGTTGTCAAATTTATTCACCTTTTTGATTTGTGATTTGTGTTTCTTGTACATTCTGTAAAGGTACCTTTACCTATTCAAGCACATCTACTATATTGGATTTCAATACTCAGTAGATGGAGGATTGAAGAGTGGTGATACATTTAAATGCAGGTTATCAGAAAACATCTGGAATGAAGTCTGTAGGGAAAGAATAGTTAAGACTATAAAAGACAGCGTAGGAGATACAGGGGGCAAGAACTAGGAAAAAGAAATACATGGTCTATTCAAACTCTGATTCTAGTCACCCACAAAAAGAAAGAGGAACTGAGTAGATAGAACAAATATAAAACAAATAATAAGATGGTAGATTTAAATCCCAATTTTTCAATATTTACCTCGGATACACTGGGTAATCTGAATAAAAATAAATCAGTACAAAAAATAGATACATATTAGACAAGAGACCAAAATACATGAACAGAAATTTCAAATGACCAATAAGCATATGAAAAGATTCTGTCTATTTAGTCATAAAAGGAAAGCAAATAATGAGTATGTTGCCGTCACATATTTATCAGGTTGCTAAAGTTAAAAAGTTTGACAGTATCAAGTGTTGGTGAGAATCTGGAGAAACTGTGATTGTCATCTCAACTTATTTGGTCACTTTGGGGAGGAGGAAAGGAGTAGTGATTGGAAGGAATTATGAAAACCTCTACAGTTCTGATAATATTATTTTCTCGAGACCTAGGTGGTAATTACTTACATGCATGTACCAATGAAAATGCATTATTTGTATGCTTATATTTGTACTGTTTTGCATATGTTATACTTTTAGAAAATGTTCAACAGAAATAAGTTATTTTGACTGATAAACTTATTTTCACCAAGGAAATATAATGAAATTGCAATTTTGAAATTTATTAGCATGCAAGCTATTATGAATTTAATATTCAGATTGAAAATTTTTATTCCATTTAGTATTTCTGAGTTGGATAAAATTGTAGTAAACCATTAAATAAAATATGAATGTATAGAAAAAGATAAACCCAAAGAGTTTACAACATTATTTAATATTGTATATAGTAGCACTCAATTTCATTTGTACATATTAGGGAGTTAAATGCCAGAAATTGTCATCATGTAACACTACAAAAGTTTCTATGACCTTGAAGTTCAAAATCAATTCTGGTCATTTTACTTCTCAAAATTTTGCGAAGTCTTTCCAATGTTCAAGGAAATGCAATTCATGTACAATCTTTTGTACTGCATTTGCAACAATACTTCCCTATGGACATAAAGCCTTTCCCTTTTCTCCTCATATAAATCTCAGCTTTGGAGTTACTGCATTAGGATAACCTCTCCCTAACTTGGAAGTAATCGTATCATGTGCTTCCTACTTTTGTATTTATTCCTAATACCAATTGTTACAGAACTTTGCTGACACATTTTTTGAGTTGACTTTTCCCAAAGCTTTGAGGTCTTTGAGGTATTATATCAAACAGGAATACCTCTTTTTAACCTCTACATAGCGTATTCCCCAAATATATTTGAGCAAAGGAATACAGTCGTTAATGTCGTGTTTGTCTCTGGCCAATAGTTGAGACAGGGGAGTTTCTAAATTGTGAAATTAATTTTAGGAAGTATTTTTTAAGACTGTACTCACAAGTGGTGATCTTGACTTAATAGTTTTTACTGGAAGTGAAAATATAAAGTGTTCTGTAGGCCATCTTTCATGCTATTATCCAATATCAACTTTAGTAGAGTTTTGTCTTTTTTTATGTCTAAATTTAGCACTTAAAGTTAGTTACTGCTTTCATAGCAAATAGTTTTAATGTAGTTATATCCAGATTTGCCCAGTCACATTTTACTCTTCTTGAGCCACTGGAATAGAAAAGGACAAACCATCTTTATTTTATTAGAACTGTCAAGGTCTCAAACCATGTTTGGATTGCATATATTTTCTAGTCACTCTGCAACATTCTTTTCCTTCCTGCTCATGATACTTACAACATACTTAGTTTTCCCTCCGTAATAATTTCTCATCATTTTGTTGTGTATAAAAAGCACTAGTATGCACTTACTAAAGGTGAAGTTAGATCTCCCAGTCACCAGTGATTGTTTTGATATTATGTATCATATCCTGAGTCTAAAATTTTTAGCATCTACTTCTGTTTAAAGAAGGCCAGTGGGCCTCATATTAAATGCACACTGTCTCTCTACATTCCTCTTACAAATGAAAATATATATACACATACATCTACATTTCTTTCTCTGTATTAAGCAATCTTTTTTTTTTTTTTCCAAAGAAAAAAAGCAAAGCTATCAAAAAAACTAAATTTTCCCAAATGTACCATTAAAATTGAAGAGGCCAATCTTGAATATGTACTCAAGAAAATCTCAAAAGTATGAATGATTGCTGTTTGGGGGAGTGTAATCTTCTGATGCAGCAATAATCTACCAATCTGCCTTTTGACTTTAATTGTTTGTTTGGATTTTATTTCATTCTATAAATGAGGTAATGAGATCCAGGGATTGAAAGGTAGAAATTTAATTAGCAATGCAATAAACAGCCATCTAAAGTAAGCTTTTACAAAATGATACCACCACACATTGGAAATTTCAGCTATACTCAGAATAAATATAAATGGTTACCTTTTGTGATAGTCTATGAAGCTTGGTACCCTTTGAGAATCCCTTTCAATTGGTATTAAGCAGAAGATTCTTTTAAAAGAAATGAAAATTAGCAATTATGTTTTGTGATTTCCCAGTACTACTTTAACATTTCTCCTGTGGGTTAGATAATGTATCTACATACTTCAGGGCAAAAAAATGTAATACAAACTGGTTATGTTTTACTAGGCTGGATTAGTGCAGATATTTTATAGACAAAAATAGTCTTTAGTTTAGCACCAGCACTATTTTGCAATAGAATATACTGCCCTTTTTTGATAATGCAACTCTAATTCAGGTAATATATTTGGTTATACTTTATTTCTAGCTGTTGATAACTTTATAAAAATGACATTAAAAATGATGAGAATTTTATATTTGTGTGGTTCAACTGTGTAACAAAGGCTGTTGTCATGAAAATTCTGCCCAATTAAAAAAAGTACCATATTTCAATATATAGTATACTATTCCTTAAAATAAAAGTATACCTTATATATAACATTTTTCAGTTCCTTGGAATTTATTAATAGGAAATTTGAACAATAAGATTAATTTTACTAGGAAAAAACTAGTATGTTCATTTGTATCATTTTCATTTTTAACTTGATGTAATTATTTTACCATTGATTCTCCTGCTGTATTTCACTAGACTTTTCAAATACATGTGTATATAT
>NW_022436959.1:26885585-26964220 GCF_009761245.1 Sapajus apella
TTTTTTTTTTTTCTTTTTTTTTTTTGAGACAGAGTCTCACTCCATCACCAGGCGCCAGGCTGGAGTGCAATGGCGTGACGTCGGCTCACCACAACCTCTGCCTCCCGGGTTCAAGCAATTCTCCTGCCTTAGCCTTCCGAGTAGCTGGGACTACAGGCGCACGCCACCACGCCCAGCTGATTTTTTTTTGTATTTTTAGTAAAGACGGGGTTTCACCATGTTGGCCAGGATGGTCTCGATCTCTTGACCTCGTGATCCGCCCACCTTGGCCTCCCAGGATTACAGGCGTGAGCCACCGCGCCTGGCCTATTTTCCATCTTCAGAGCCAGATGGCAACTTACTCTTTGGCTTCGTTAGGCCACTTTTTACTTTCAACAAGAAACATTTTAAATGGTTAAATGCTGTATGTCATTGCTTTATTGTACCTTAGATTTTCACGCCCATCTTATCTGTAATGTGGCTTATCTGTGGCTCATTCATCAGACACATGAATTTTAGTGAGGAAGAAAATCTGGCCAGCCTTGTTCCACAGAGCTCCTATCAAATGTGCTGATGATCTTTGTGCTGGCTGCAGGAGTGGTAATAAAACCAACTGGACTAACCATAACCCTCCTCTATATTAACATGATTTCAGAATTATTAACCACTTTCACATGACTATGAACATAGCCACAACTGGTTACATTTTAAGTTATGGCAGTCACTATTATATAGTGGGTTTGCTTCCACAATTATATATACACAACAGCAAAGCTGATTTTAATTTTGAGAGCCAGATTCTATTTAAAATAAAGCAGACAAAAGCTTCAAGTTTTATCAGTTTAAACATTTCAGTTATAGACATTGGTAAAAATATAGCAAGGTGCAGTAAGTGACTTTATAAAGTTGCATAACTCCTTTATTATAATTGTTTAAATTAAAACACGTTAATTAAAATTTAATTACAGCTAGTGCTCGACTTACGACCACGATTGGGACCGGCAGACCCGCCGTAACACGATTTTGTCGTAAGTTGAGTAGGCTATATGTACAGTTGAAATGGTGCACGTGGAGATGGTAGTGCTGCCGGAAGCTGGTCCGCACTGTCGTAGGCCCAGCTGGGCAACGTTTGCACTGCCAGACGCGGAGCAGTTGTGGCTAGTGATTGTGGTCATAAAGTCGAATGGTCGTAAGTTGCATAGGTCATAAGTCGATCAATACCTGTACTTTAATATAAATGGTATGCCTTCTCTCCTTCCTCTTGGAAATTTTCTGCCAATATTTAAGGCATAGTTCAGGTTATGTTTATATACTTTTTCTAAAACTCATAAAATTCCATAAAATGAGACTAAAATGATAATTACAATGGGAATTTCTCTTATTTTTGTAATCTAGAAACTTACCATTGTTTCTCAAATAAACATTATTTAGTCTTCATCTAGCCAGTATTCTTTATTTGGTTTTGTTAAGTTAAAGCAACAAATCGCCTCATGCATAAAGCTGTCTCAGTAGCATTTATGTTTAGCTATTTGTTGAAAGACTCCGTATTGTCCTGATTTTTTATCATATGCAAGTGGGGCACTATTGATTTGAGCAACAATGAAAACCAACATCACACTCAAGGATCTTGCTGCCTGTAGAATGATTAACAATAGATAAAACACATTTATTCTTGTCAGTCTTTGAAAAGTACCTTGTAGAATTACCGTAGCATTATATACTATAAGCCTCAATGAAACTATAAACTGTGACTTTCACAG
Source organism: Sapajus apella (assembly GCF_009761245.1). Lineage (NCBI taxonomy): Eukaryota > Metazoa > Chordata > Mammalia > Primates > Cebidae > Sapajus > Sapajus apella. The sequence continues at coordinate 26,887,325 of NW_022436959.1, forward strand.
GCATTTTGTATCCTAAATTTATTGTGTGCTATTAAAGTAACAAAGCTTTTTATGTTGATATTTGTTTGATCCCTGAAAACGAGATAATGTAATATGGAGAAAAATCGGTATAGTTACAAAGGAGAAGTGTAGCCTGCAGAATGCTTACTAAGCAAAAATGTAGGACCACAAAATTATTAATTGGGAAACTGCCTTTTGTAACAAAACCTATAATGCCACTGCACTGCACAATTTTTTGGACTTTCCTTAAACTGACACACGTTTTAATTTTGTCAGCATCTGCCTTTATAACCAGCCAATTAAACACACCTGGATAGTCTCCTTCAACTACAATATGGTATTACTCCTCATCATCAGAACTGTCACTTGTCCTATACAGTGGCCTACCTAATTCCTGAGTGAATAACGATTCCCTGGCATAGAAATGCCTTTCTCTGTCTATTCCTATAACAAAGGGGACCGAGAGGGAGGACACAGATTGGCAAAACAGAAGGGAAAAAAGATTTCCGTGCATCCGCCAAGAAAAAATCCCCAAAGGATTATGTTGGCAGAGTAAAATTTTTGAGAGCAAAATTACAGCATGGAAAATAGGAGCATGAATTTTAGTTGGGAAGAAAATTATTTTCAAAGAAGTGCTAGTGAGTCATACAAACTACATTTTACTTGCTTTTATGTGATGGATGGTTTATTGTCAAGGTTAGTTAAGGTAGCATGGCCATTAATATATATTGAATGTCTATAAAATACTAAGCATCGTATTAGGCATGAATGTATCTTTTTGGTAATTCCCATATTGATGTGCAATAAAGATGTTTTCATTCAATTTTATCAATGAAGAAATCATCCATCAACTTAACAATGCTTTCTGGAGTAGCTCAGAATGCATCTTTACCCTATTCATGATGGCAGGGTTTGATTGGTCAGGTCCTTATTTATAAAAGTTGAGAGTGAGAATAAGCAGAAGATTCCAATGGCAGTTGGGTGACAATATATAGAATCCTGTATTCCACCCAAAATATAGATGTTGTATACTTTAGTCTAGACAAAACTTGCATTTAGTAGTGAGATGTGACATGAAAATGATGCCAGAAAACATAAGATAGAAATATCTAGAAATTGTGTATACCCTTATAGCTCAGAGCAGGTTAAGTGTCAAAGACATGATTCAGCTACAAATAGTGAGGTAAAAGATTTAAGGATTTAAAAGAAGAAATACTGCATTCCCATGATGATGCTAGACTTGTGAACATAGGAAACTAGATAAATTATTAGTTGATAAATACAACTCTGGATACAAAATTAACATATAAAAAGCAAATGTGTTTATTTTCTATGTTTATCAACGAATATTAGAAAATGAAATTCTAAAGTGATATCAACATAGCATTTACAGATCTAATACCTAGTGGAAAAGTATTAGAATACTTTTCATTAGAATATGCATATCTATTAGAGATGTACAAGTCCTTTACACTGAAAACTACAAAACACTGGTAAGATTCATAAAATCATCACTAAAATCAAGAAAATGAACATAGCCATTGCTTTAAAAAGTTTCTGATGTTTCCCATGATCCTCTGCCCCATTCAACCACTGATCTGCTGTCACCACATGTAAATTTGCATTTCTTAAAATTTTACATAAATGGAGATGACTCAGTATGTTTTTATTTTGTCAAACTTCTTTTATTCAACATAATTATATTGAGGTTTATCTGAGTAAAACATGAGTCAAAAATTCATTTTTTTTTTTGTGGCTAAGAAGCATCCCATCCCATTATATGAATATACCACAGTTAGTTTATTCATCCACATGTGGATGGACACATTGAGTTGTTTCCAGTTTTACGCTGTTATGAAAAAAGCTTCTATAAGCATCTATGTAACATCTTTCTGAGGACATAAACATTCATTTTTTAAAAATAGGAATGAAATAGATAGATAATATAACCAGAGTATTAACTTTTTAAAAAGTCATTTGCTTTTTAAAGTGGTGTTTCACTTAACATACCGCTAACGGTATATGACAGTTCCAGTCTTCCATATTCTCACCAAGACCTAGTATGGCATATCTTTTATCAAGTTTTAGCTATTCTAATTGTTATGTAGTGCTGTGATTTTAATTTTCATCTTTCTGCTGATTAATAATGCTGAGTGCATCTTTTCATGTACCTATTGGTCATTTTTTGTATTTTTATGAATTATTTTTTCAAATCTTTTGTTTTTTATTGGTTTGTTCAACTTTTTATTGTTGTATTTTAGGAGTTTTTTGTATATTCTAGATACAAGTCCTCTATTAGGTGCATCATTTGCAAATGGTTTCTCCCAGTCTGTGAGTTCTGTTTTCATTTCCTTAATGGTATCTCCTACAGAGGAGATATTTTTAATTTTGATGAAGTTCATTTTACCAAGTTGTTTGATTGATCACACTTTTAATTCATATTTAAAAAATCATTGCCTAACCCAAGGTTGCAAAGCTTATCCTATGTTTTCTCCTAGAAATTTGATAATCTTAGATTTTACATTTAGATCTATGATGTACTTTTAATTATTTATATATGTTGTAAGACATGAAACAAAGTTCACATTATTTTCTACGGTCATCTGAATGTTCCAGTACTGTTTGTTGGAAGAATTTCTTACTCCACTGAATTGCTATTTCACACTGATAAAAAATAAGTTGTCCACATATACAATGTTCTGTTTTTGAACCGCTATTCTGTTTTATTGATCTATTTTTCTATCACGAGTCAAACATACATCATTTTGATTACTATAGTTTTATAATACCCCTAATCAGTATAAGAACCCTAAATTGTTAATCCTCAACTTAGTTCTTTTTTTTTCCCCAAAATTGTTTTGGCTGTTCTAGGCTCATTTAATTTCCATAAGAATTTTATAATCAGTTTATATTTTTCACTAAAACTTTATTCCAGGTTTGACTTCTAGAATTGACAAGTTAATAATATCATCTTATGACCCATAAACATGGTTTTTCTCTCTACTATTTAGATCTTCTTCCATTCTCTAGGTAATGCTGTAATTTTCAGTATATGACTCTTACTTATTTTGTCAGATTTATCTCTATGTATTTTATAATTTTATGCTATTGTTGGAAGCATTTTAAATTTAGTTTCCAAATTATCATTACTAGAATATAAGATCCAATTTGCTTCTGTATATGCACCTTACATTCTCTACCCTTTCTTTCTTTTCCAGTTTTAGAATGGAAGTTGAAGTTATTGAGTTAATTTTTTTCTAATATATAGGTCTAGTGTACAAATTTTCCTCTAAGTTATATTTAATTGGCATATAATAAATTTTGATATATTTTTATTTTAATTCAGTGTTCTCTTTAATTTTTCTTTGGCCTATGTGTTATTTAGAATTGTAATATTTAATTTCCAAATACTTGGGGATTTTCCAAGAATTTTTGTTATTCTTTCTAATTTAACTGTATTATGGTAAGAGAAAACACTTTAACTGGAATTATTTTAAATTTCTTAAGGCCTGACTTGTAGCCCACCATAACTTTTGGTAAATATTTGGTGTGCCTTCGAAAATAATGGCTATTATAATGTTGGATGGAGTATTCTCTAGAAGTCTATTACATCAAGCTAGTTGGAAGTGTTGCTCAAATAGTTTATATTCTTATTGATTTTCTGTTTAATTTTCTATAAGTTATTTATGGAAAAAAGTTAAAAAAATCCTACTACAATTGTGGACTTTTTCTTTTAAAAATTCTGTGAGATTTCTAATTCATTTATTTTGAAAGTGTTAGGTGCATTAATGTTTATGAGCTACTTATTTTTGATAAACTGACTTCATTATAGTTTTAAAATTACTATACTTATCTCTTTTAATATTATTTGCCTTCAAATCAACTCTTACATTAATATAGTTCTTTTAATTTATTATGTTAATGCAGTATTTTTTCCTTCAGCATTACTTTTATGTATTTGTGCTTTTGTATATGAAATGAGTTTTTGTATGTAGCATATTTGTGGTTTTGATTTTTTAAATTCAATCTGTCAATTTTTTGCCTTTTTATAAAGATACAAGAAGTATTTAAATTTAACATGATTAGTGATTTTATTAAGTTTTAGTCTAACATCTTTAACTTTGTTTATTTACCATTTGTTTTTTATGGATTTTCTTCTTTTTCCTTCCTTCTTTTGGATCAATTGAGTAGTTTCTATGATTTCATTTTATCTGCATTGAGGATCTATTAGTTACAAATTTTTGTTTTTTTAGTTCAGTGGCTTGTAGTATATATTTTAAAATAATGACGATGTGCCTTAAGATGATTATATCACTTCACATTAAGTATAAGAAATTTAAAGTAATATATTTCCGTTTTATTTTACCAACCATTGTGTTATTGTCTTACAATTCAATTGCACATTGTCTATAAATTCTATATTATATGAGTTTTTTGCATTTATGGTCATTTTTTTCAAATATATTTAATAAGATACATGTCATATTTATTGCTGTTATATCATTTCTGGTGCTCTTCATTTCTTTGTGGATAACTATTTCCATCTAACGTCATTTTTCTTCTGTCTGAAATATTTATTTCTGGTACAGTTCTGCTAATAATGAATGATTTTAGCTTTTGTAATTGCAAAAAAGTCATTATTTCACTTTTGTTTTTGCAAGATATTTTTACTCTGTCTAAAATTTGTGTTAAGATTTTCTAATTAAGTACATTGGAAAATTAAGTAATTAAGCATGTTTTATTAAGTACATTAGTGCAATACTGAAAACATATTTCTTATGATGGGAAATAGCTGCCATACTTATCTTTGTTCCTCTCTGTGAAATAGAGAGGAACATCTGGCTGCTTTAAATTTTTCTCTTTATGACTAGATGATATTAGTTTGATTGTCATGTTTCTTGGCATATTGTTTCCACATTTCTTATGCTTGGTGTTTGTTGAGCTTCTTGGATTTATCATATTTGGAAAATGTTCAGCCATTGTTTCTTCAAATAATTTTTAACCCTATCTCTCCTTTGGGGACAACAATTACATATATAAGTGGGCCTCTCAAAGTTGTGCCGCAGCTCGTTCATGCTCTGTTTGTTTAATTTTCTTTTCTCTCTATGAAACTTTCTAAATAGTTTCTATTGCTGTAATATCAAGTTCACTATTCTTCTTTCTGAAATATGTACTCTACCATTAATCTGATGCAGTTTATTTTCCATCTCATACACTGCAGTTTTCAATTTTAGAAGTTTGGGAGGCGGGTGCATTTTTAATATCTCTCATACTTCTAACTTTTTTAACATATGAAATATAATATGATAAGTGTTTTAATGTCCCTGTCTACTCATTCTAACATATGTATTAGTCCTGGGTTGGTTTAATTTACTTTTCTTACAATTATTTGTTATGTTTTCTTGCTTTTTTGTATGTTTATTAATTTTTGTTGAACACCAGACATTGTGAATTTCACCTTGCTGAGTAATGGATATTGTTATATTACAATAAACACTCTTCAGCATTATTCTTATATGCAGGCAAGTTCCTTAGAATCAGTGTTTTCCTTTGGGGTTTTGCTTAAGTTAAAACAACTTAAAAGCTTGCTTTATCAACTGAAGCAAAACTGTTCTATCTGTTCTATCAAGTGCCTTATAATTCCTGAAGTTTTCAAGTCTGGCTGGTGCTAATAGGCAGTATTCCAGGTTCTGGAATAGGTATGACTTAAGGGCATTGTTACCGCCATCTTTTCAGATAGTTTTTCTAGGTAGTTTTCTCACAGGCATGTGCTGATCAGGATTTAACTGAAGAGGATTCTCCTCTTTTCTCTAGAATTCTCTCTTCCTGCTGCTTTTTTTCTATCTGCTACTATTACCTAACTCTGGTCCAGCTCTAACTGCTTTGGTCTCCCCAGACTCTCAGCTTTATTTCCTCTGAAAACCTTTACAACAGGCAATCATAAGGCCTCATCTCATTTGTTCTCCGTATCTCCAAAATCACTCCCATTTATTTCCTGATACTCAGTATTATGAATAATGTTTCTCTTATAATTTCACCTTTCTTTCTTGTTCAGCAGAGTGGTAAACCTAATGCCTGTTATGCCATTTAGCTGTCAGCAAAAGAATTAAAATTATTTAAAAACAATTGTGATCATTTTAATAGGAAAAATATCAAAACATATTAATTTCTAATCAAATAAAAACCACATTTAGCATTTAATTAAAATATATATATATATATATATATATATATATATATATTACAAGTTATAGAGAAAAAAGAAAATACATTTCTGATTATCTGGGAAATTATGCTCCTTATCAAGGCAGCTGTTGAAACCATCTGTGTATCTCTCCAAGATTTTCACAGTTATGTAATATCTTAGGAACACCTGGTTAATCTTCTGATTCCTTTGGTGGCAGATCTATGTAATTCACGGTTGAGCCTAGCTGGCCCTCTTATGTGATGAGCTACTCGCCAGGCACAAGAGATGAGATTCATTCCCAATGAACACAGAGATGACTCACAATTTCCATTACTGACATAGCAGAACCCATAGAAAAAAAGGCCCACTCTTCGCTGACCTGGCTCATGGGCAATTCCAACTATGTTTGCTTGGGAGAAATTGTTTGCTGATCTGATATGTAATAGTTATAGGACTGTATTTTTCTTTTGGTATTCTCATAGTTGTTGATGTCTTCTTTCTAAATCTCATACATTCTAATTGGATTCTTGAGACTTCTTCAAATTGGAATCATTATTTTTCCTTTTAGGCCATCCTTGGTTTAAAGGATTATGTGATTATGAGAAGGAATATATAAGATGAAATTTTTATCCTACACTTTGACAGTCATATTGCTTTATCCAGCCACCTAGTTCTAAGCAATGGGGATAGGAATGCAGACTACTTTTACCACAGCTGAGATAACTAGAAAGAGGAAAGACAGAGAAGCCAGATTTAGAAGTAAAATATCAAAACCAAAACATAATCTGTGATAATTCAATATACATAGAAAATAAATCTAAATTAGTTGATACCTCAAATTCTTTTTTAATTGTAATTTGAAAAAAAATTGATCTCCATAAGATTATTCCACATATCCTTCCTTGCACAGAACATATTTTGACAAATATTATTTAAACTTTCTTTAAATATTGTGTTAGGTTGGTTTGTCCCAAAAGGAGACCCTATGAATAGGATTTGAGTGTGAGTAGTTCATTTAGGAGACGAACCAAAGAATCACTGGTGGGAGAATGGAAACTTAAGACAGGAAAAAAAGTCAGTACACAGTGTGCAAATGAGCAGGTATCCACCGTGAACAATTGGGGTTTGATGCAACGTTAAAGAACACTTAAGAGCACTAAAGGTATCATTGTAACAGTAGCAATTGTACAATTATTGAGGATATTATAATCACTCAATTTCCTTATTCTACAGCAATAACAATGATTCACTAAATTTCTTAATTTAGAAACTTTAAGACAGGTTAATTCTCTAATGAACACAGATGGTAATTTAAAAGTTTTTGTATTTTAGGAGTATGTGTATTTGATAATGAAAGATTACACAAATGCATTCTTCATTTTCTTTTTGAATAATTAATCTTTCTTGATAAAGGAAGGTAGCAAAAACTGTGTGATTTCATGGTTCTGGTAATTTGACTTCTAAGAACACTTTGAATGTATTATTCTTGCTGTCATAAACTTTTATCTAGAAATTGCCACGTGCAAACTGTTTTTATATGAATAATAAAATAGTGAATGACCATTGTCCCCTATTTAATGTTTCACATGGGAAAGAATTTAACATATGGCCAGGAATACAGTCTCTCTCTTTGGTAATTAACATATTATTACTTTTTATTATTTTGCTTTGAATTCTGACTTCCAGAATTCACTGTAAATTTTATTATTAAATTACAGCCAACAATTTTAATCCTAGACATTGCATGTTCATTTCTTCTTTCTTTCTGTTTTTTTTTTTTAAATTCTTTTTGCTTTAAATTCTTCATAAAATGACATTTTAAAATGCTCTATGTACTTTAACACAATAATATTCCAAGGTTTACATAGGCCATTTTATGGCATATACTAGAGAAGGGTGTCTCTAAACCACATACTTTTCTCTGTACCAGAAAAAAAGGCACTTTCTGCAAGTGAGCTCTACTGTGTCTCCTGTATCTGAGTGTGGTGATTTAAGGAGTCTTGGGAAATTGTTCACTCAGCCCAGAACTGAAGGTTAAATAGAGAGATGGTAACCACAAGAAAGCAGGAGCAAGCAGAGGATGGACACCATTCACAGATTTGCTCTTCATGTAACCCACCAAAGAGCTGTCCCACGAGTTAGCAATCTACAGGCTTTCCCTCCAAAGAGTATATAATTGAGAACAAATAATCAGCAAGTCCTTCTCACAGCAATTTTACGGAAAACTTTATCAAAATGTTTGTGGCTCCTATGTTGGTGAATTTGTACATTGTTCCTGAGCAGTTATGGCAAGATTTTTCAGAGATAGGACATAGACCCGAGAGAAGTCTTCCAAACTGCTCACCAGGGAATGGGTGAAGTCATGTTTCAAGATCAAGGCAATGATTTCCAAGAGAGATACAGAAATTAGTATAGTAGATAAGAGAGTGGGGCCGGGCGCGGTGGCTCAAGCCTGTAATCCCAGCACTTTGGGAGGCCGAGGCGGGTGGATCACGAGGTCAGGAGATCTAGACCATCCTGGTCAACATGGTGAAACCCCGTCTCTACTAAAAATACACAAAAAAACATTAGCTGGGCATGGTGGCGCGTGCCTGTAATCCCAGCTACTCAGGAGGTTGAGGCAGGAGAATTGCCTGAACCCAGGAGGCGGAGGTTGCAGTGAGCCGAGATCGCGCCATTGCACTGCAGCCTGGGTAACAAGAGTGAAACTCCGTCTCAAAAAAAAAAAAAAGAGAGAGTGGAAACACTACATAGCTTATGTGGGTCAAGAATACCACTTGAGGCAGGTAGTCCAGACAAAGGGAGTATAACACAGGAAACCATTCACTACTAAAGTTCTCCTAGGGCCCTCAATTACACTTACCCTCATAGAAGAGTTGTTTGAATGTCAGTCTGACTCTCTCGCTGGATCATGAGCACTTACTGGGCAGGCACCACTTAGCTAAATAACACCCGTTATGCATATTGTCTTAAATATAGTAACATGGTCCCCTGAGTGTTTAACTCAATTGTGCTGAAGCAAAGGTCAGGAAAATTAGCCTTCACAGATGTAAGATAAATATTGCCATTCAAATCACAGCTGTGTACATGACTTTAGTAAAGCATGCTTACTTCTTCTAAAAGAAAGGACAAGAAAAGACTGTTAAGCTGTTACTATAATTATTTCACCAGGAAATTGATAACCCAAAAAAAGCCTGATTTCGACTATGCTGAGGAGTTCTGTGTGTCAAATTAAACAGCTTTCCAGTGAGATCACTACTGCAGGCAAATGTGACTGTCAGCATATTTTATTTTTAGGAATTTCAATTCCTTTAAAATGCCAACTTAAGTGAAAAACACTACCATAAGGACTTAGGCTAAAAAATCATCATCCCTTCATATACACACGTCTAAGGGTCACAAGAACTCTCTCTAATCTGCAGTCTCTCATGTTTATTACCTTTCTTCAATAGTAGAATTTTCTCTGCATAAGCCCAAGGTGAAAACACTATAGATCGATGCATCTACCACTGAAGAAATCCACCAAGTGTTGCCAAATCTTTAGAAGACTAAAATATGAAATAATTAGGGGATCCAAACAATAACAGGATGAATAGCATGAGGCTAAAATACAATCAAGCATGACTTTATATACTAACAGTTTTCTCATATTTTCCTTTTGAATACAAGCAGGTAGGGTTTATCTGAATATTGTATGCCATGCTAAAATAAACACCGTATTCCTACTACATGTTTCTTCAGTTGTAGAACAAGTGAGGTAGACTAGAATAATATTTTTTGATGACTTCAGACTGATATTCCAAGCTTTAAATGTATCCCACTGACATTAAAAATTAAATCTCAATATAATTATGGTATGTGGTTTCGAAGATGTTGAAATGACCTGGCTCGGGGGAAAAAACAATCCCTAACATTTTAAAGGCTATGTAATCTTTAAAACAGGGAAGAGAATTTAAAATTATTTTTGAAATATGAAGAAGTATATTTTCACCTGACAAATTATATTTTCCAGTCTCCCAAGCAGTCAATATTATGGTGTTTAAGATTCATCTCATTAGCAAAAACACATTCAATATTGAATAAAACTAATGAATGTCAATCAAAATAGTGAAATAAATAAAAGAAGATCCTTCTTCCTTTCCCTGTTAATCTCACCATAGTGGTCTAAATCCTATTTTCCTCTCTGTCTTCAAGACATTTCTCTGTGAGTCATTCCTTTTCTCTATTGTCAGCCTCTTTATTTCTACAGAAAAATTTTCCCATTGCTTATCATTGTGCTCAACCCTCATCAACCCTAAGCAAAATAGACTGTCACCATGCCCTTCTATGGTTTATCACATAATGAAGAAAATGAACATTAGTCAAATCATCACACTAATCAGTATATAATTAAAATCCACCTAGTTGTCAAATCCACCAAATTATTTTCAGCATAGTTGTTCTTTATTGGTAGCAACAGTAAACTTGACCACCTTCTGCTTTTAAAATGTTCCTTTTAATTTATTTGATAGGTCTTTATGTATCCTTAGCCTATTTTTTATCATGTTTTGTAAAGATGCTTCATTGGCCTTTGTCTGTACTTTCACTGACAATGTTTTTCCAGTGGCTGTACTTTTTTCATAAGTGTATTGGACACATTACAGAGTATACACTAACTTAACAATTGCTTTAGTTGACTAATTCCATGCACATCATTCTCTCCATCTCTCTCCCATTCATTTCTTTTCAGTGACATTCATGTCTCATGGTTCTTTGCATCTTTTGATCATTACTGATCGGTTTCTCTGTCTCTGTCTTTGTTGCTGCTTCTTCCATTGTTGTCTTAAGTTCCAAAGATTCTATTTTCCATTTTACATACACCTCACTCTACTCACTCTGTCTAGTTAATTCCTTTCCATTCTATAGCTTTAGCCATAAACCAGTGAATTCCAAATTTTTACAGGTACTCAGGCTATCACTGGAACTATAGAGAGATATTTTTAATTAGGAACTAGATATTATACTGTATCATATTTCAAACTTAACCTTACAGTAATTACTTCACTGTGTTGAAATCTTTGGTTTGCCTGACTCTCCCAATACAGACTGAGTTATTTAAAGGAAGAAATTGTCATGTCTCCATCTCCTCAAAGTCTAAATATTTCCTGACTCCTAATAAGAGCTTTATAGCACATAATGATGTAATGAATGATGTAGGTCCATTGAAGGCACACTTTTACTTCTGGAATGTGCAGCTGTATTTCACTAAAAGTCCATTTGGGGAGTTAAGCTGCAAAATTAAATAGATCTACAGAGTCAGAAATTAGTTTTCTCTCTTTTTTATTTATTATACTTTAAGTTCAGGGGTACATGTGCAGAATGTGTAGGTTTGTTACATAGGTATACATGTGCCGTGGTGGTTTACTGCATCCATCACCCTGACATCTACATTAGGTATTTCTTCTAATGTTATCCCTCCCCAATCCCCCCACCCCTGCTATCCCTCCCCTGGCCCCTCACCCTCTGACAGGCCCCAGTGTGTGATGTTCCCCTCCCTGTGTCCATGCATTCTCATTGTTCAATATCCACTTGTAAGTAAAAACATGTGGTGTTTGGTTTTCTATTCTTGTGTCAGTTTACTGAGAATGACGGTTTCCAGCCTTATCCATGTCCCTGCGAAGAGCATGAACTTATCCTTTTTATGGCTGCAGGGTATTCCATGGTGTATATGTGCCATATTTTCTTTATATAGTCTATCATTGATAGGCATTTGGGTTTGTTCCAAGTCTTTGCTTTTTTGAACAGTGCTGCAATAAACATATGTGTACATGTGTCTTTATAATAGAATTATTTATAATCCTTTGGGTATATATCCAGTAATGAGATTGCTGGGTCAAATGGTATTTCTACTTCTACATCCTTGAGGAATCACCACACTGTCTTCCACAATGGTTGAACTAATTTACACTCCCACCAAGAGTGTAAAAGCATGCCTATTTCTCTGCATCCTCTCCAGCATCTGTTGTCTCCAGATTTTTTAATGATCGCCATGCTAACTGGCATGAGATGTTATCTCAATATGATTTTGATTTGTATTTCGCTAATGACCAGCAATGATGAGCATTTTTTCATACGCTTGTTGGCTGCATAACTGTCTTCTTTTGACAAGTGTCTGTTCATATCCTTTACCCACTTTTTGATGGAATTGTTTTTTTCTTGTAAATCTGCTTTAGCTCTTTGTAGATTCTCAATATTAGCCCTTTGTCAGATGGATAGATTGCAAAAATTTTTTCTTATTCTATTGGTTGCCAATTCACTCTAATCATTGTTTCTTTTGCTGTGCAGAAACTTAAGTTTTTAATTAGATTCCATTTATCTATTTTGGTTTTTGTTGCCATTGCTTTTGTTGTTTTCGTCATTAATTCCTTGCCTATGCCTATGTCCTGAATGGTGCTGCCTATGTTTTCTTCTAGGGTTTTTATGATATTAGGTCTTCTGTTTAAATCTTTAATCCATTTTCAGTTAATTTTAGTGTAAGGTGTAAGGAAGGGTCCAGTTTCAGCTTTCTACACATGGCTAGCCAGTTTTCCCAGCACCATTTATTAAACAGGGAATACTTTTCCCATTGCTTGTTTGTGTCAGTTTTGTCAAAGATCAGATTGTTGTAGATGTGTGGCATTGTTTCCAGGACCTCTGTTCTGTTCCATTGGTCTTTATTTCTGTTTTAGTACCAGTGCCATGCTGTTTTGATTACTATAGCCTTGTAGTATTACTTGAAGTCTGGTAGTGTGATACCTCCAGCTTTGTTCTTTTTGCTTAGGACTGTTTTGGCTATGTGGGCTCTTTTTTGGTTTCATATGAAGTTTAAAGTGGTTTTTTTTTTCCAGTTCTGCGAAGAATATCGATGGTACCTTGATGGGGATAGCACTGAATCTATAAATTGCTTTTATCAGTATGGTCATTTTCACAATATTGATTCTTCCTAACCATGAGCATGGGATGTTTTTCCATCTGTTTGGGTCCTCTCTTACTTCCTTGAGCAGTGGTTTGTAGTTCTCCTTGAAGAAGTCTTTTACATCCTTTGTTAGTTGTATTCCAAGGTATTTTATTCTCTTTGTAGCAATTGTGAATGGGAGTTCACTCATGATTCAGCTCTCTGTCTGTTATTGGTGTATAGAATGCTTGTGATTTCTGCACATTGACTTTGAATGCTTAGACTTTGTTGAAATTGCTTATCAGCTTAAGGAGATTTTGGGCTGAGATGATATGGTCTTCTAAATATACAATCATGTCATCTGCAAATAGAGACAATTTGACTTCCTCCTTTCCTAATTGAATACTCTTTATTTCTTTTTCTTGCCTAATTGCTCTGGCTAGAACTTCCAAAAATATATTGAATAGGAATGTGAGAGAGGGCATCCTGCTCTAGTACCAGTTTTCAAAGGGAATGCTTCCAGTTTTTGCCCATTCAATATGATATTGGCTGTGGATTTGTCATAAATAGCTTTCATTATTTAGAGTTATGGTCTATCGATACCTAGTTTATTGAGGGTTTTTTAGCATATAGTCCTGTTGAATTATGTCAAAGGCCTTCTCTGCATCTATTGAGATAATCATGTGGTTTTTGTCTTTGGTTCTGTGTATGTAATGGATTACGTTTATAGATTTGCGTATTTTGAACCAGGCTTGCATCCCAGGGATGAAGCCTACTTGATCATGAAGGATAAGCTTTTTGATGTGCTGTTGCATTCAGTTTGCCAGTATTTTATTGAAGATTTTTGCATCTGTGTTCATCATGGATATTGGCGTCAAGCTTTCTTTTGTAGTTGTGTCTCTGCCAGGTTAGGTAACAGGATGATGTTGGTCTCTTAGAATGAGCTGGGGATGATTTCCTATTTTATATTGTTTGGAATAATTTCAGAAGGAATGGTACTAGCTCCTCTTTCTATGTCTGGTAGAATTCAGCTGTGAACCCATCTGGACCTGGGCTGTTTTTAGTTGGTAGGCTATTAATTGCTGCCTCAACTTCAGACCTTGTTATTGGTCTATTCAGGGTTTCAACTTCTTGCTGGTTTAGTCTTGGGAGGGTGCAAGTGTCCTGGAATTTATCCATTTATTCCAGATTTACTGGTTTATATGCATAGAGCTGTTTGTAGTATTGTCTGATGGTAGTTTGTATTTCTGGTGGAATCGGTGGTGATATCTTCTTTATCATTATTTATTGTATCTATTTGAGTCTTCTCTCTTTTCTTTTTTATTAGCCTGGCTAGCAGACTATTTTGTTGATCATTTCAAAAAAACAGCTCCTGGATTTATTGATTTTTTTTGAAAGGACTTTTTGTGTCTATATAAGGTTAATACTGTTATGTGTGAATTTGATCCTGCCATTTTGATGCTAGCTGGTTGTTTTACCCATTAATTAATGCAGTTTCTTCAAAGTGTTGATGGTCCATACAATTTGGTGTGTTTTTGCAGTGGCTGGTACTGGTTGTTCCTTTCCATGTTTAGTATGTCCCTCAGGAGCTCTTGTAATACACGCCTGGTGGTGATGAAATCTCTCAGCAGTTGCTTGTCTGTAAAGGATTTTATTTCTCCTTCACTTATGAAGCTTAGTTTGGCTGGATATGAAATGCTGGGTTGAAAATTCTTTTCCTTAAGGATGTTGAATATTGGCTCCCACTCTCCTGGCTTGCAGCATTTCTGCTGAGAGATCTGCTGTGAGTCTGACAGGCTTCCCTTTGTGGGTAACTCTACCTTTCTCTCTGGCTGCCCTTAGCATTTTTTTCCTTCATTTCAACCCTGGTGAATCTGATGATTTTGTGCCTTGGGATTGCTCTTCTTCAGGAATATCTTTGTGGTGTTCTCTGTATTTCCTGAATTTGAATATTGGCCTGCCTTGCTAGGTTGGGGAAGTTCTGGATAATATCCTGAAGAGTATTTTCCAACTTGGTTTCATTCTCCCCATCACTTTCAGGTACACCAATCAAATGTAGATTTGGTCTTTTCATATAATCCTTCATTTCTTGGAGGCTTTGTTCATTTCTTTTCACTCTTTTTTTTCTAATCTTGCCTTCTCGCTTTATTTCATTGAATTGATCTTCAATCTCTAATATCCTTTCTTCCACTTGATCAATTTGGCTACTGAAAGTTGTGTATTCCTCACAAAATTCTCAAGTGAACTTCTTTAAGTCATTACGTTCTTCTCTACACTGGTTATTCTAGTTAGCATTTAGTGTAACCTTTTTTTTCAAAGTTCTTAGCTTCCTTGCATTGGGTTAGAACATGCTCCTTTAGCTTAGAGAAGTTTGTTTTTACCCACTTTCTGACGCCTGCTTCTGTCAATTCATCAAACTCATTCTCCCTCCAGTTTTGATCACTTGCTGGTGAGGAGTTGTGATTCCTTGGACAAGAGCAGGCATCTGGGTTTTGGAGATTTCAGCCTTTTTGTGCTGGTTTCTTCCCATCTTTGTGGATTTTTCTACCTTTGGTCTTTGAAGTTGGTGACCTCTGGATGGGGTTTAGTGAGTGGATGTCCTTTCTGTTGATCTTGAAACTATTTCTATTTGTTAGTTTTCCTTCTAACAGTCAGAGTCCTCTGCTGCAGGTCTGCTGTAGTTTGCTAGAGGTCCACTCCAGACCCTGCTTGCCAAGGAATCACCTGCAGGGTCTGCAGAACAGCAAAGACTGCTGCCTGTTCCTTCCTCTGGTAGCTTCATCCCAGAAGGGTACTGGCCAGATGCCAGCCAGAGCTCTCCTGTATGAGGTATTTCCCAGTCAGGATACACTGGTGTCAGGGAGCCACTTGAGGAGGCAGTCTGTCCCTTATCAGAGCTCAAGCACTGTGCTGGGTGATCCCTTGCTTCCTTCAGAGCTGCTGGGCAAGGAAGTTTAAGTCTGCTGAACATGAATCCACAACCACCCCTTTCCCCAGGTGCTCTGTCCCAGGAATGTGGGGACTTTATTTATAAGTCCCTGATGGCTGCTGCCTTTTATTAGAGACGCTCTGCCAGTCAAGAAGGGAGTCTAGTGAGAGTCTGCCTGCAGAGGCCTTGCTGAGCTGCCTTGGGCTCTGCCCAGTTGTTGTGTAAACTTCTCAGCATCTTTGTTTTTATAGGCAAGGTTAAACCCACCTACCAGAGCCTCAGCAATGGCAGGCACCCCTCTCCCCACCAGGTTTGAACATCTCAGGTCAAGCTCAGACAGCTATGCTAGCTGTGAGAATTTCAAGCCAGTGGATCTCAGCTTGCTGGTGTTCCTGGGGTGGTACCTGCTGAGCCAGATCACTTGGCTCCCTGGCATCAGCTCCCTTTTTTAGGGGAGTAAGTGGTTCTGTCTTGCTAACCTTCCTGGCACCACTGGGGTATGTGATAAAGAAAAAAAGTGCTGTGGCTAAAATAGCCA
Source organism: Sapajus apella (assembly GCF_009761245.1). Classification (NCBI taxonomy): domain Eukaryota; kingdom Metazoa; phylum Chordata; class Mammalia; order Primates; family Cebidae; genus Sapajus; species Sapajus apella. Next base: position 26,903,892 of record NW_022436959.1, read on the forward strand.
CCCATATTGCGCTGGAAACCTAGGTTGCTGGTGTTGTAGGGACTGGAGGGAATCTCATGGTCTGAGGGTTGTGAAGACCGTGGGAAAAGCACAATATCTGAGCCAGAGTGCCATCATGTTGGGGAAAGTCCCTAATGGCTTCCCTTAGCTAAGATATGGAGTTCTCTGGCCCCTTGCACTTCCCTGGTGAGGTGACACCCACCCTGCTTCAGCTGGCCCTCCTTGGGCTGCATCTACTGTCTAACCAGTTCCATTGAGACGAACTCGGTACTTCGGTTGGAAATGTGGAGATCACTTGCCTTCTGGATTGCTCTCACTGGGAACTGCGGATCAGAGCTGTTCCTATTTGGCCATCTTGGTGGAAATCCCCCAGGAAGGTATTATCATTCTCATTTAAATGTAATAGATAAGGATACTGAGGCACAAGAGGTTGAATAACTGGCTGAGATGGTTTGGATGTTTGTCCCCTGCAAATCTCATGCTGGAATGTGATCCCAGTGTTGAATGTAGGTGGACCCTGGTGAAAAGTGTTTGGGTCATGGAGGCAAATCCCTTGTGGATGGCTTGGTGCCTTCCCACAGTAATGAGTTAACATGAGAGCTGATTGTCAAAAAGAGTCGTAGATCTCCCACCTCCACCCCAACTCTCTTGCTGCGTCTCTCACCGTGTGTCACGCTGTCTTCCCTATTCCTCTGCCATGACTAAAAGCTTCCTGAGGCTCACCAAAAGCTGAACAGATGCAGGCACTATCCTTGTACAGCCTGCAGAACTGTGAGCCAGATAAACTTCTTTTCTTTATAAATTACCCAGTCTCAGGCATTTCTTTATAGCAACGTAAAACTGACGTACATATTGGTCAAAAGTCACATCACTTCTAAATGGTAGAGTGAGGAGTTGAAGTTAATTATCACTTACTCCTAATATGGAGAGAACATATCCTGCCTAAGGACCCTGTTAGTATTTAATGAGGTATTTAGCACCATCATACTAGTCTGCCTAGCACATAGCCAGGATTCATAGAAGTTATCCATTGTTAGCTGTTTATATTAATATAGATAAAATAATATAAATCAGTGTTCTCCTTTCCTTATATTTAGCAAAAATGAAACTGTAGTTTCCCCAAAACTTTGAAAAGGAGAAAATTCTTGCTCTTCAGGTGACCAAGCACTAAGAACTGGAAACATTAGTCATTTCCTCTACTTATTGCCAAGACTAAAAGTGTTTTCATTGTCTTGTTTGAGCTTTCCCTATTCCTCTCCCTCAGGATTATAAAGGGCAAAGCAGTAGCCCTCTGTGCTTGCAGTAAGCAGCAATAAAAAATTCTCAAACAGTAGTAGGAGTTACAAACCTAACTACATCACATACAATGATCTCACAAAAACCTTATATTTATCACTCAGGGACTCCACAGTCTGTGAATCCAATGCAAATGAGATGAAATATGATAGGTCATTTAGCCAATCTCAACATCCAGCAGTGTCCTCCTGCAGATGAAGATATTAAATGCATTAAAAGAAGAATTAAATTTTATGAACAAAAAAGGCTTTCTTCTTGTCCAAATACATCAATAGTTCCTGACATTCAGCAAACCAGTAAATCTAAGTCTTAGTTTTCTTACTTTTAAAATGGAGGCCACAACGCCTTTCCTGCTCTTTTTGGGGCCTATAGAGAGTATTTTCTACTCTCTCTCTGTTCTGGTTCCTTCCCTCATACAACTAAATATGCTCAGGAAACTTCCTTAAAACAAAGAAAGAAATGATTTAACAATCAAACAACAACCTTCTCTCACTTCCTTTTCAAGAATCACCTACTTTCTCTCCAATTCAATGTCAAATTTCTTGAAAGGCCTATACTTGCTGCCTCTATTCCTCATCTATTTTTAACTCTCTCATCTACTTAGAGGCTTCTTCACTCTCTCTTCAGTTCTTCTCTTCACAATATCTGTTTTTATTTGGGTCACTAATGTCTTCCAATTTCAAGTCCAGTGGAAATTTTCAGTCAATACAGTCAAATATTCCTTACTCACAATATTCTTTTCTTTTGGAACCCTTCCTTCAAAGAGTTCTGTCCTTTTTTTAAAAAAAATTTGAGACAGAGTCTCCTTCTGTCGCTCAGGCTGGAGTGTCATGGTGGGATCCTGACTAACCGCAACCTCTACCTTCCAGCTCAGGTAATTCTCCTGCCTCAGCCTCCCAAGTTGCTTGGATTACAGGCATGAGTCACCACACTCGGCTCATTTTTTGTATTTTTTCTAGAGATGGATTGTTGGCCAGGCCGAACTCCTGGCCTCATGTGATCCGCCCGCCTGGGCTTTCGGAATTGATGGGATTACGGGCATGAGCCACCGCACCCGACCCTTTTTCTTGTACTACCCACTCTGTAGAGATTGCATTATTCACTCCTCTGACATTAATTTTTTGAAAGTTTTTGTGAAATCTCCTGGTCCCCAGAGTAAAATCCCTTGCACTAACTAGCAACCACTGCTGAAGTCTATTGCTAGGGAAACCTGTGGTCTGCTTTTCACTTTATCTGGCTCTTATAAATGCCCTTACCTGGTGTGGTTCTTACCTGGTCTGGCTAGGTAGGATACTACCTTGCTATGGGAGCATTCAGTGCCTTCAGACACCCAGCTGGGCACCTTCCCTGCAGCCTCATGGCACCGCAGATACTGTCAGAGGCCTAATTTCTCTTCTTTCCGTTTCTCTGTGGGACTCTTTGACCTAACTGGATAGAGCTCGGTGTGAGGCACAAGCCAGATCATATTCCAATTGTCTTCCACGACCTTCTCAAAGCATAGAGGAAAACCACAAGCCCTGTGGAATATTGGCAATCCTCCCTTTCTCAGCTGTTTATGCTCCTGCTTCACATACCACCTGGGCTGCGCCGGCATTCCCTCTCAGGGAACTTTTAAATTGTCCTAATATGCAGCTAGGAAAGTGAGAAACAAACACCCGTGTTCTAAAACTCCTGAAAAATTACCTGGTTGTTTCCACTGCTAGAATTATGATGTTGTCGAGAGCAAAAATGCAGGGGAGGACCAACGGGAGAGCTTTCTCCTTTACTTTCTGTCTTTGCCTGCCCAGCTCCCCTCTGGCAATGGGAATGGCTACTTCTACTTTCAGTTTTCTGAGTTAACAATTTGCTCTTCCACTCCCTGGAGCCAAGATTTAAAAACATAAAATAAAATCAATGACGGGAAGAGTATTGAGAACGGTTTCAAAAAGATTATTACCCTTGTCACACTCTCAGTGACTTCTCATTTTCCTAAGAACAAACCGCGTGATCAGGGCCTCCTCCTCCTCCCCTTACCTCATCTCAGTAATATTTCACCCACGTGCTGATTATTAGCTATGCTGGCTTTCCTTGATTTTCTTAGAAGTACTTTGAATTCTTCACATAGTTCTTTCTCTTTACCTCATGTACTCTTCAGTCCCCCTCCACAAGTAAGATAAATGCAAGGGTACTTGTACTTGATACTTTTTGTGACACTCCTTGCCTTGTTCTTTAAAACATCGTGTATCAGCCTCTATAGGGCATAGCTCGGTAAAAAATTATCATGCCCATCTGGTTAACCATGCTCTGTCTCTTCATTAAACATCCCTCAGTTCTTGTTGTTGGATAAAGAATGTTAAATTAGATGGTAAAATCACATGTGCTTTCTTCTCTGTTGAAGCGTTAGCTGGGTTAATACGGGCCAGTATAAAAACCAGCAACAGTGGGCTCTGGTGGTGTCCATTGGGCCCAGCAGACTGTAAAACAGAATCTTAAAGGTGCACTGCTAATGCTCTCTGTGACACAAAATGATAACTTATTAGATATTATAAGTATAAATTCACTGAATCTCCAAAGACAATTTAATTTTAATAATTTCTATTGAAGATGTTTGAGGTATGACATTATATAATCTCCAGTTATGTCTTTCTGTAAGATTCTGGAATTTATGTTAAAGATCTCCAAAATTTGGAAGTGGCATTCTCTAAAATTAATAATGAGTGGCTGTGGTCATGTTTATTTGCCAAAGAGTTGTCAGTGAGACAGTCATATCTAAATATAATCTATTTCAGCTGGCTATGTAGTGTCTTAATAAATTCTCTGTCTTATGCTACAATTTTAGCCACTTGGGATGAGCTTTTATGATTAAACCCTTTTCCCTCTGATTCAAGCTCATTTTTAAAACACATTTTTACTACATTCTACACATTTATACAGAGATCCTGTGTTTTGTGAATTTGCTTTGTAAATTTGCATTTTGATTTATGCAATGTTAAAACTGGTCAGAGGTGTTTAAAATAGGGAAAGCATCCACCCATGGGTTAGGGTGCAGGTGAAAATGAGAAATAGCTGGAAGTATCCTCTAAATAGTTTCCTTATAAATATCCATTGGAAGTATACAGAAAGAAAGCAGAAAAAAAAAAAGATTGAGAAGTTTGATGTACCAAATGGCGGTAGAAATTAACTAAAACAGAATCTTTACCACCTAAAAATGGGGAGTAAAGAAATGTTAAGAAGGCAATTATAACCTGGAATCTAACTATCAATTGACTGTGCATGGAAACTAATGAATTTATAAACTATGAAAGTGAACTATTGCTTCTGCAAGGAGTGAAAATGGTATATTAATTCATTTATTCATTTATCCATTCATTCAAAATTATTAAGAACGTGATATGTGATAGGCACTGGAGTTTCAGTAACAAACCTGTGAAAAATTAGTGAGACACAAACACACGGATAAACAAAATACCTAAAGATTGTGTTGGGTTCCATAGGAGAAATACGCAGATGTTTTGGTAGAGAAAACATACATTCAGAGATGAGACATCTATCCTAGATAGAACGGTCAAGAAACAACTCTCCCAGTGTGTAACATTTCATAGGAGACCTAAAATACAAGAACCATGGGAAGTGGTCCAGGTAGTGGTGAGAGTGGATTCAAAGAATGTAAGGCTAGAAAAACTTGATGTCTTCAAAGAACACAAAGAACACAGTACAACTGAAGAAAAAGCCAGCGGGTAGGGTGATAGGTAGAAATCCTGACAGAATCCAAATCACGTAGTATCTTACAGACCAGAATGGTGAATTTACATTTTATACTAGCATGACAAAAAGCACTGAGATGTTTTAAATGAGAAAGTGATGTTATCTGAATGATCTTTCAAAAAGAATTTTTGGTTGATAAATTAGAAAGAGGAGTTTAAAAAAATATTTAGACTATTTAGAAAACTGTTATAACAAAACAATCTGAAGATTGGAGCTTGGACTAGAGTTTCAAGGGAGGAAAGGACTGAATAAGTATGTAGGTTGGAAATAGTCCTAGAAAACTTGTTCATTGAGTAAATATGGTTTTCAGATAAAGAGAGGAATTGAAGATGGTTCTTCGCTCAAGCAAATGATGGTGCCATTATAAAAATGGAAAATAACTTGAGGGGAGAGCTATAATTCAGGTAGTCTGATTAGTTGGTTGCCTGTTGCTTTTTTTTTTTTTTTCCAGTAGAGGGTTTTTATTAAATTTTTAAAACATCATAAATGGAGTTGAGGGATCATCGGCATTTTGTTTTCAATGCTGGACAACTTTTAGATTTTACTTATTAGTGTGCTAAACTGTTCCTTTTTCAGTGATGTAGATACCATACCAAATTTTTCTGATATTTCTGTTTTTAACTATTGTGGCTTGCTGAATCAAAGAAGCTGAATTTGATATAAGTTCAATGTCATTGTCTTCAAGAATTAACTCATTTTTCTGGGTTTGAAATAGTAAACAAGCAACACCCAGACCCACCTGAATCTTGTGGATGCATTTTTTATTAAGAAATTTTGAATTTCAACAAAAGACCCATTCTCCAGAAAAATGACATTGATGGAAAAGTAAGCATGCACAGATCTCATTTTGTGGAGAGGTGGAGGTTTATTGTAACTCCTTGATCATGCTCTGTGGATGGCCACAGATAATGTGCACAGTTAGCATTTCTTTATATTTCCCTGTCATTTGTCAAGCTGGAGCCTCTACCTTTTTTCTTCCCTCAAAGTGACGGAGTTCCACATTCACATAATTAAAGTACCTCCACAGAGTTTCTCAGGACTCCTTCAGAATAGCTATGCCTCCCTTCAGAGTGATGGCAACATTTTCCAGAATGCCGGCAGTCTGATTATTGAGTATGATCTTTATTCTTGCAGGTGTGGCAGAATGCTCAGGTGATCTGTTTTCAACACATTATGCTTGAATTAGCCTAAGGGAGATGTCAAGAAGACATAAATATGCCTGACTGAAGCTCAGAAGAAGAGAACTGGACAGAAGATACAAATTTGGAAGTCATTAGTGTATAAGAAAATATTAATGGTCATGAGACAAGGTAAGTTCATCTAAGTGTTACCTGTTAGAGAGCTGAGTAAGTCTCACATATGGAAAAAAACCAAAAAGTCCTTGGAGGAAATAATGTGAAACTTAAACTATGTTTGCTTAAAGAGATTATCATAGAGGAGCGACTATACAAAATTTGGATTTTGTTTCTTGATTCATTTATGCCTGAAATTCATTCTGTGGCAGAATAGGGAATTAGTGTAACTGGGAGTTAAGGCATCAACAAAACAAGCAAGTGCAGCCAGTTCTTGGCAAGACTGGGCACATACAGGGCACATCCTCGCTCCCGCGATAAGGAGATAGAAGTTTCCAGTTCAGCCTCGGATTGACTGCGGGCCAAGCATCCGCTTCAGCCTCTGATTGGTCATAGGGCGTAACCAACTGGAGGCCTCTAAAGACGCTTGTTGCCAAGTTCTTTGGACTTTGTGAAAACCCTGAGAGGTTTGCAGTCAGGCATTCTCTCCCTCTCTGAGTTATCTGGAGTGAGTCTGGCTTCTCTACTCCGTTGTTTGTTGTTGTTATTGTTGTTTTTCTGTCTTCAATGTGTCTGTCTTTCCATGTTTCCTTCTTTTGCTACTTTGTGAGTTTTGTTCAATTTTTTTTGTTTTACATGCTGAATTTGGAAAATTCTACTCAGTAACAATTCCTTTTTGTTATATGAGACCATTTTCATTTTTCAAATAAGCTTCTGTAATTCTATATCTTTTTACTATTTTCAAGAAGGAATTAGCATGCTAGTGATTTTGGTGATTTACGTGAAGATTTCAATGGAACACTTTTAAAACGACAGAGCTGCCTAAAGTTTTGACAAAAGTGTGACTAAGGTATTGAATGACAGTTTTCACGAAAACTCAGTTTAGGGTGATTAACTTGGAATATTAGAAACTTAATGTATATGAACTACGCTGCAGTTGAAACAATGTTCAATGAGAAAGTATAGGATATTTATCTATGTAATAGGTTTTATTCTAAAATGTTGGAGGTTTTAAACGTAAAAGCTAAACTTCAAGTAACTGTATGATGCAGATACTTAAAATTCAAATTAAGTGGTCTGGAAACCAGTTTGAAATCGGCCAAACCTGGGTTGTAAGCTCGGCTATCCCGGTAATGTGACTTTGGAGTCTTAATGTCTTTGTTTCTTGTTAAATTGCATAATGCCAGAGTAGGCAGGTAACCACACATGAGCAAGGGAGGGAAACCCTTAGAAAGGGGTGGTTTGGAAAATATCACGGACCAGGACCACCTGCAACCTGCATTCTACTAGACATGAACAGAGAGGAGGGGAAATACCTCTGCAGAAAGCAATGTCCATTAAGATTCCCGATAATCATTCCCCCTGCGTTTATTCTGTCAGAACGGAGCTAGTTACATGCCTAACGAGAGGCAAAAGGCAAAGAAGACGAGACTAAGGGTTAATGTAGGTGCGTTTGTATTTGACACCAGTACCATGCATGCACACCAACTAAAAGTAAGGGAGGGTCCCACAAGGCTGGGTTGAGAAGTTGGTGCGGAAAGGAAGGGACTTAAGGCAGGAGTGGAAAAACTAGACGAAAACGGCAGAGATTTAAGACGGAAGTGAGAACTTAAAATATTTGACATTATAAAAAGCCAACGTGGAGCTCTCAGGGACTGCTGCTGGCCATTCCCTTTCAAGAGCTGGCTCTGACTCCTCTTTTCAAAGTGTGCTGTCGCTTTAAACAAACTCTCTGCACTCTGCTTTCCTTCAGTTCTCCTTTTTGGGCCAAATCACTTGACATAATTCTCCAAGTAAGACTAAGAACAAAGGATTCCTATGCTTCCTGGTAACAATCTAGAATATAAGGAATAGTTTTATTTTTCCACATCAATTTTCCTATGTTACTAAGCGTATTAGAAAATTATTTAAATCTACAATAGTTCATTTACTGAAAGTTTTAGAATCATTTCTCACTATTGTTGGATATTTAGAATATTTTATATTTTAATGTATGCTTTGTTGTGACTCTTAGCCCATCGTATTAGGCAGAAATTCCATATTCCCCTAGTCTATTCACTTGACTCTTCAATTAATGGATAGAGCTTACCCTCTTCTCTAATGTCTCCAAGACCTCTTTCCCCTCAGCTCTTTTGCTTGCTTTCTTATGATAAAAAGAAAAAAAAATTGTTTGAAAAATAATCAGAACAGACTTTGCAGCTGCTATAAACCTTTCTACTCACCTGTTTCTATATTGCCTATATACTCCACTTTTCCTTCTCTTACTTTGATTGAACAACCTGTGCTCTCATTGAAGGACATCCCTTCCACTTGTGCACCTGCTGAAACACATCAATCTCGACTTTTCCTTTGTTAGGTATTAATATCCTTTACCCCTTTTGACTGAATTATCCTAATAGTATACAAGCATCTTGCTATTTCTTTTATTTGAAAAAAAATTTTCAATACCACATCCTTTTGCTACCTTCTTTCTCTCCCTCACAGAAAAACTTTCAGATACTTTCTTTATGAGCCATCTTCAGTTTCTTTTAATTTTCTCTTGAATTCATTTCAATCAGGATTTTACCCCGTATGCCACTAAAATGTTCCTCAAGGTTATTGATGATCTGCACATTGTTCTAAGCTGGCAATAAATTCTCCATCCCAATCTTACCTAAAAGAGCAGCAGCTCTTGGCTGATGACCTTATTTTTGAAGCATCAAAGATTTCATGTGCTTTTGTCTATCTCATTTAACTAGATGCTCTTTATTTTGCTGTTTTAAATGTATCTGCATGACCTCCAAAATCTGGAATGCCTCAAGCCTGGGGTCTAAACTCTGAACCTCTCCTTCAACATCACACCCTGTGATCTCATCTAAGATTTATAATACCACTTACCTGCCAAAAACTCCCAAATTTATGTCATTAGCCAAGATCTTTCTGCTGAACTCTAGTCTCAGATGTGCAACTGTGTACTATACCTATTTGTTAGGATGTGTTAGGTATCTCAAGACTGAAATCATGATCTCAACATCCAAACATGCTCTTCCTACAGTCTTTCAACTAAGTAAATGGCAGTTGTCTGTCCCATTGCTCAGGTGAAATTCATTGTTACCTTCTTTCTTTTACACCTTTCCTCTGTAAGCATATTTGTTGGCTCTATTTTCAATATATGCAGCATCTAAATGTTATCACTTCCACTATTCCTAACTTGATATAGACCACCATCATATCTCAGTTGGATTGTTGCAATAGCCTTCCAATTCAAATTTGCAAACTATTTTTTTTTTTTTTTTGAGACGGAGTTTCACTCTTGTTACCCAGGCTGGAGTGCAATGGCGTGATCTCGGCTCACCGCAACCTCAGCGTCCTGGGTTCAGGCAATTCTCCTGCCTCAGCCTCCTGGGTAACTGGGATTACAGGCATGCGCCACCATGCCCAGCTGATTTTTTGTATTTTTAGTAGAGACGGGGTTTCACCATGTTGACCAGGATGGTCTCGATCTCTTGACCTCGTGATCCACCCGCCTCGGTCTCCCAAAGTACTTGGATTACAGGCGTGAGCCACCGCGCCCGGCCTGCAAACTATTTTTAAAGGGTCAGATCTAAGGTGGTTTTAGATAAAATAAGCCACAGGGTCTTCATTGCAACTACTTAATTCTTCCACAATATAGAAATTGCCATCAACACTGTGCAATTGAATGAGCATGTCTATGTTCCAGTAAGGCTTTATTTACCAGAACAGGCAGGCGAGATTAGATCCTTGCGCTGGAGCTTGCCAGGATCTGCTCTAGTTCATCTCCTTGACTCTTACCTTATTTTCCTTGTGGATATTCTCAACACAAGAGCCATCGTGGCCATTTGAAAATAAAAATCATAGCACGTGATGCCTCTAATCAAAATGTCCCGTGCCCCTCAATTCACTCACAGTAAAACCCAAAATCCTTAACATGGCATGCTGAGCTTCTAAGGAGTATGTTTCCCCCACTTTTCTCCCTGTGTTCTAGATACATTGACTTTACTGTTCTTTGAACTTGCCACACACATAAGGGCATCTGTTCTGTGTGGAGAACTCGGAACAGCCCATAAAACTGCAGAGCTCATTCTCCACCTTCCTTCTGTCCTTATCACATGTCAAATTTTCAGTGAGGCCTTTTTTCTCTGAGAAATTGAAACTAATCTCTCAAAATGTTCCATCCTCTTTTCCTGCTTTATTTTTCTGCATAGAAAGTTTTATCACCTGGCTTGCTAAAAAATACACTTTTTAAATCAAATAACAGATACTCATAAGGCTACAGAGAAAAAGGAATGCATATATACTGCTAGTGGGAATGTAAGTTAGTTCAGCTTCCATGGAAGTCAGCTTGGTGAATTCTCAAAACATTTAAATGTAAATGGACTAAATGCCTCAATCGAGAGACACAGACTGGCAAATTGGATAAAGAGTGAATGGAACAAAGTTGTTAACAGATCATGACTTTTTAAAAAAAATTATACATTATAATATATAATTTTTTTCAATTATACATTAAGTTTCTACAGCAAAGACTAAGGAAGGCATGTTTTTCACATGGTCTTTTACACATGAAAAATGGGTTTACAACCCTCTTTTCATGAGAGCATCCTAAAGATTTTTGCACTTGGATAGGGTGACACTCATAAAAAAAAATTAGCTCCGTTTTATTTTTAGGATATGAGAATAAAAGAAACATCAAGGTATTATTTGAAACAAATAATTGCAAACCCTCTGCATAAAAGATACAGAATAAAAGCAAATGAAATCAAACTGAATCTAAAAACTTCAATAGTGACTAAGACTGGCTTTGATCGCATGCTCTCTTGTTTAACCAGTTCAACATAGAGGCTATCAATATGAATTGTCTTTAAATTTGTGTAAAATACCTCAAAATATTCTGGAAAATATATGTAGCTTTATGTCTTAATAAACAAAACAACAGCTCTAAAAATACTTAGCAAGAACTCACTAAGCAGGTTAGAATTCAAGCATAATATGTGGCTCATGCCTTCTTAATGAAAGGGAATAAAATAATGACGAAAAATAATGGAACATTTAAAGAACAATAAGCAGAGAAGTTACAAGGAAGAAAAGAAATGCATAAAAATACAACTTAAGAATAACTTGGAAAAATTTTATTCATGCCAAAGAACGATTTTCATTCTATCCTTGTCTTTCTAACTAACAGGACATAACTCCGTTACACCTAAGCAACATCAATGCTACTTTCATTTGACATATAATCCATACTCACTGGAACTTTGTGAGCACCAAACACAAGTTTCTGTGGCACAATATCTTAAAATGTGTGTAGGAAATGATGACTCTTACACAAAGGGTTTCCTAGATTCTTTCAACAAGCATTGATCTCAGTTAGTTTTCAATGTGGTATTTTAAGTGATATATTTACGTGTACCATTAGAAGTTGCTTTCTCACATGGGAATCTAACACTGTATGATACGCTATTCTATTTCTCCAGTCTGTTATTTTCAAAAAATTTTTGTTGAAATGGAGTTGTTTTTCAGTATCAAGATGTATTGAAGCAAAATTAAGATAAAATGCCTTGAAAAGATACATATTTTCTCAAGCTGTGCAAAATTCTAAGTCACAAGACAACAATACTATACACTTGTATGCAACTCTTTACCAAAGGCTTATAGAATATTTCTAAAACATCACAAACCCATGTCTATAGATGTGGAAATAAATACACACAGAAATGATAAAGAAAGCAAGAAGCTGAAAATAGCAGTAAATGTTTCAAAAATGTTTTACTAATCCTTATTATAATCATATAATGATCCACAACTTTATCTGTTACAGTAGAACCTCCTCTCTCTAAACTTCCATAAAAAATTTTGAGAGCTCTGCAACTTCTATCCCACATGTTCTTACATTGTGATTGTGTAGCCTCAGGAAGCTCATAGTATAATTAAGGAATGACAACTGCTGAGTATACCAACAATGAAAGGAAGAAGAAGAGAAAAGTATTGAGGTATGAATAAGCCAAGCTGTAATTGGGTAGAGTTGAAGAGAGAGCAGATGGCTATAGTTTGTGGACATCTGTTGAGAACTGAATACTTACTAGAAGGTAGTAGGTAGTGAATTCTGAATTGGCTTAAAACATCAGCCTAGAAGATTATTCAGTTTGGACATGCTTAGAATGACTTAGGGTGGTTTGAGGTCAAGTAAGAATTATTAACTATTGCAGCATTTTATATTCTTTAGGACATTTTCATATAAAATATTTTATTCCTTTCAGTATTTCAATTTTCCTTGTCAGAAAATTGAAACAGTTTAGTGACCTTCCCTAGCACAAATTAGGGTTAGTAGTGATCAGACTAGCTCAAATACCTTCTTACTTAGAACTGTATTTTTAAAACTTACAGAGCAAACAGTTTACAGTCAAATCGACTTGATTGTAACTGAAGAAATTATTTTGGCATTATGTATATTCTTAGGATGTTGTTAAACTTAGAGTTAAATACTTTTGCTTTTTAAATATGTGTAAAAAATATTCCAAATCAATAGGCAAAGAGATCCAATGGATCACCAGTAGAGAGAAGCTAATTTCAGGTTGTCTCCATGGGGTTTTAATATACAACATGTTGCCTTCCTTGTCACTATATGTAGGAAATACAAAATAATCAAATATTAAACAGAACAAATTATTTTGTCCTTGGATTTGGCTCATGACTCATACCTTCTACTATATACCAAAACATGGATGATAAACATAAATGTAAAATCTAAAACTATATAACTTCTTGAAGAAAGTTCTTCTGACATTCAGCTAGTCAAAGATTTTTAAAGAGAATAAAAACCATGAATAAGAAATAAATTAGACTATATCAAAACTAAAATTTATGTCTTGAAAAAAATGCTGTTGCAAAATGAAAAGCAAAACCACAGATTGGGGGGAAATGTGTACAAAATGTATATATGCAAATAACTAGTTTCAGAATAAGCTCTCAAAAGTCATAAGCTAAAATCAAAATCAAAAACCAACCCATTGAAAAATGGGTAAAAGGTTTAAAAAGACACCCAATCTAACAAGGCATACAGACTGCAAGTAAGCACATGAAAAGATACTCACATCACTGGTCATTAAAACTCAGTGATCAACCACAGCATACTTGTTGGAATATGGAAACAAACTTAATACCAACTGTTGACAAGGACTTGAAGCAACTAAAACTTTTATAAATTCCTGGTGAGATTGTACCATAGTAAGATCTCTGAAAGGCAGTTTGGCAGGTCTCATGAAGTTAAATGTGAGCCTACCATATGACTCAGAAATCTCACCCCTATATATTTATTCAAGAAAATTGAAAACACATGTCTGACCAAAAACCTGTATGCGAATGAATCCTTTAGCAGCTTTGTTCATAATCACCAAAAACTGGAAGCAACTAAACTTTCCATCAACTAGTGAACTGATAAATTACGGTACATTCACACAATGGAATATTACTCCACTGTAAAAAGAAGCTATGTAAATGGACACACTGTAACCATCATGCTAAGGAAAAAAAAAGTTGGGCCTGAGACATACACATTGTATGAATCCATTTAAATTAGGTGTCCCCAACCTCCAGGCCACAGACTGGTAGTGGTCTGGTGTCTGTTAGGAACTGTACCACACAGCAGGAGGTGAATGGCAGGCCAGCAAGCATTACCCCCTGAGCTCTGTCACCTGTCAGATCAGTGGCACAGTGAGATTCTCTTAGGAGTATGAACCCTATTGTGAACTGCATATGCTAGAGATCTAGTTTGGGCACTCCTTATGAGAATCTAATGCCTGATGATCTGTGGTGGAACAATTTCATTCTGAAACCATACCCTCCAATCCCATGCCACAAAGGTTGGGGATTGCTGATTAAAATGACACTCTGGAAGGAGGAACCAAGATGACTGAGTAGAAACAGCTCTGGTCTGTAGTTCGCACAGAGATGAACATAAATAGTGAGTGAATTCTGCATTTCCAACTAAGGTACCCAGACTCTCTCACTGGGACCCGTGAGGCAGTTGCTGCAACCCACAGGGAGCAAGGAAAAACAGGATGGGGTGATGGTTCACCCAGGAGCTGCACAGGGCATAGGGACCTCTCTCCCCTAGCCAAGGGAGATGGGGAGGAATTGTGTTACCTACCTGAGGAATGCTTTTCCCATGAATTTTTCAACCCATGGATCAGGAGATTACCTCATGAGCCCACACCATCAGGGCCCTTGGGTCCCAAACACAAAGCTGTGCAGACCCACAGCAGCCACTATAGTTGGTGGCTGCTTGGACAGGCACTGAGCTCTAGGAATTTTTGCATACTCTGGGGGCTCCTGGAACTCCAATGAGGTAGGAGATCCGTCTAGTCCCAAAGGAAGGGGGCTGAAGCCAGGGAGCCAAGCAGCCTCCCTCAGTGGGTCCCATACAGAGAGAACCCTACAAGCTAAGACCGACTGCCTTGGAAACCCAATTGCCCAGCACAGCAGCCTGGAGTCTGCCTAAGGCCACCGAGTTGCCAAGGGAAGGGGCAACTGCCATTACTGCAGCTCTAGTCAGCAGTTTTTCCCTGCCAGTGTGAGGAAAACTGGGCAGAATTCCCCACAGCGCAGCAAACTGGCTGTGGCAGATCATGGCCAGACTGCTGCTTTCGGTGGGCCTAGATCTATCTCTCCTCACTGGGCAGGGACTCCCTGCAGAAATTTCAGCAACTTCAGCCAGGGATTTACAGACGGAACACTCATCTCCCTGGTACAGAGAACCTGGGAAGAGGGGTGACTGTGGTCCCGGATTCAGCAGACTTAATCTTTCCTCTTTGCTGGCTCTGAAAAGCCGAAGGGGATATTAAGATGAGGGCGATACCTGTGTACCCGCTCTGCTAAGGGGCAGCCAGACTGCTTTTTTTTAGGTAGGCCCCTGATCCCATGCCTCCTGACTGGGTGAGACCTGCCAACAGGGGTGTCACTAGACACCTCATCCAGGAAAATTTCGGCTGGCATCAGTTCAGTGCTGCTTTGGGAGGAAGCGTCCAGTACAAGGGAGCAGGCAGCAGTCTTTACTGTTCTGCAGCCTCCACTAGTGATACCCAGGTGAGCAAAGTCTGGAGTGGACCCCCAGCAAACTGCAGTAGACCTGCAGGGGAGGGACCTGACTATTAAAAGAGAAATAAACAAACATCAACAGGAAAGACTCCACAAAAACCCCATCCAAAGGTCAACAGCCTCAAAGATCAAAGGTAGACAAATTCAGGAAGATGAGGGGAAAACAATGCAAAAACGCTAAAAATTCCAAAAGCCAGACTGCCTCTTCTCCTCTAAATGATTGCAGCACTCTCCAGCAAGGGCACAGAACTGGGCTGAAGCCGAGTTTGATGAACTGACAGAAGTAGGCTTCAGAAAGTGGGTAATAACTAACTTTGCTGAGCTAAAGGGTTGTGTTCTAACCCAATGCAAAAAAGCTGAGAACCATGATAAAAGATTATGGGAGCTGTTAATTAGAATAAGCAGTTTAGAGAGGAACATAAATGAACTGATGGAGCTGAGAAACACAGCACGAGAACTTTATGATGCAAACACAAGTGTCGATAGCCAAAGTGACCAAGCGGAAGAAAGAGTATCAGACCTTGAAGACTATCTTGCTGAATTAAGGCAGGCAGACAAGATTAGAGAAATAAAAGAATGAAAAGGAATGACTAAAACCTCTGGTAATTGTTACAAAGAAAGCTTGGGGCTGTATGGAAAAATGAGCACTCAGGTAAAGGATTTCTAAGCAAACCAATTTCACCTCTGTGCAGAAGGGTGCCTCTCACAGGACTGTCCAGAAGAGCACCCTGAACAAAGAGTAGAAGATTTTATTTCTAACACAACTCCTGCCTCGGTGTCCTTTCCCTGTTGGCTGCGGTTGGACCACACAAAGTAATAAAGACCTGATTGGCTAAAGATGTAAACTTTCTTAGATGAGGCAGACGCATGGTGGGAGGGAGGGGACCCAAGGAAGGGATTGTCTGGGACGAACTAGAGAGTCAGTCTTTTCCCATATAAGGAAAGGAATAGGAGCTGGTATTGATAACCCCATGGTGCTGTGGCATGCCTGGGCATGTATTAAAATCAGAAAGAAGAAAAGGAGAAGAAAGAAGGGGGGTTGGGTCCTGGGAATTAAAGAATAAAAGGTTGAGCCGACTTTTTAAAGAGAAACCTTGCCATATTTCACAATTACGGAACTAGGTAAAAAGACCAAGTCTATGACTGACTGGAGTACCTGAAAGAGATGGGAAGAATGGAACCAAGTTGGAAAACTTCAGGGTGTCATCCAAGAGAACTTTCCCAACCTAGCAAGACAGCCCAATACTCAAATTCAGTAAATGCAGAGAACCCCAATGAGACACTCCATAAGATCAACCCCAAAACACATAATCCTCAGATTCTCCAAGGTCACAATGAAGGAAAAAAATGTTAAGAGCAGCAAGAGAGAAAGGCCAAGTCACTTACAGAGGGAAGCTCATCAGGCTAAAAGCAGACTTCTGAGCGGAAACCCTGCAAGTCAGAAGAGACTGGGGGCCAATATCCAACATTCTTAAAAGTTTTCAACCCAGAATTTTGTATCTAGCCAAACAAAGCTTTATAAGTGAAAGATATATAATACCCTTTTTAGATGAAATGCTGTGGGATTTTGTCACCACCAGGCCTGCCTTGCAAGAGCTCCTGAAGGAAGTACTAAACATGGGAAGAAAAAAGCTGTTACCAGCCACCACAAACACAGAGAAGTACATAGGCCAATGACACTATGAAATAACAAGTCTGTGAAATTAACAACCCAGCATCATGATGATAGAATCAAATTAACATGTAACAATATTAACCTTAAATGTAAATGGGCTAAATGCCCCAATTAAAAGACACAGAATGGCAAGCTGAATAAAAAGACAAGACCCATCAGTGTGTTATATTCAGGAGACATATCATGTACGAAGACACACATAGGTGCAAAATAAAGAGATAGAGAAAAATTTATCAAGCAAATGGAAAGCAGAAAGAAAACGGGTTATGATTCTAGTTTCTGACAAAATAGACTTTAAACCAACAAAGAACAAAAACAAAAAAAAACAACCCCATCAAAAAGTGGGCAAAGGATATGAACAGAAACTTTTCAAAAGAAGACATGCAGCCAACAAACATATGAAAAAAAACTCATCACTAGTTATTAGAGAAATGCAAAGCAAAACCACATTGAGATACCATGGCATGCCAGTTAGAATGGTGATCATTAAGAAATCAGGAGACAACAGATGCTGGAGAGGATGTGGAGAAATAGGAATGCTTTTACACTGTTGGTGAGAGTGTAAATTAGTTCAACCGTCATGGAAGACAGTGACGACTCAAGGATCTAGAAATAGAAATACCATTTGATCCAGCAATACCATTACTGGGTATATACCCGAAGGATTATAAATCGTTCTATTGTAAAGACACATGCACATGTAGGTTCATTGTGGCACTGTTTACAATAGCAAAGACTTGGAGCCAACCCAAATGCCCATTAGTGATAGACAGGATAAAGAAAATGTGGCACATACACACCATGGAATACTATGCAGCCATAAAAAAGGATGAGTTCCTGTCCTTTGCAGGTACATGGATGAAGCTGGAAACCATCATTCTCAGCAAACTGACACAAGAACAAAAAACCAAACACTGCATGTTCTCACTAATAAGTGGGTGTTGAACAATGATAACACATGGACACAGGAGGGGGAACATGTGGGGCCTGTTGGGGGTAAGGGGGGCCAGGGGAGAAATAACAGGGGATGGGGGTATTGGGTAGGCGTGACATTCGGAGAAATACCTAATGTAGATGTCAGGGTGATGGATGCAGTAAACCACCATGGCATGTGTATACTCATGTAACAATCCTGCATGATCTGCACATGTACCCAGAACTTAAAGTATAATTAAAAAAAAAAAAAGATGGACATTACATAATGGTAAAAAATTCAATTCCTGTATTTGTACCCAATACAGGAATACACCCAGATTCATAAAACAAGTTCTTAAAGACCTCCAAAAACACTTCGACCCCCATACAATAACAGTGAGAGACTTTAATATCCCATCGTCAGTATGAGACAGAACATCAAGACAGAAAATTAAAGATATTTTGGACTTGAACTCAGCTCTGGAACAAGTAGACCTGATAGATAGCTACAGAACTCTGCACCCAAACAGGGTTTTTTTTTGTTTGTTTGTTGTTTTTTTTTTTTTTTGGTACCACATGGCACTTAATCTAAAATTGGTCTCATAAAATTCGAAGTAAAACACTCCTCAGGAAATGCAAAAGACCTGAAGTCATAACAGTCTCTCAGACCATAGTGCAATCAAATTAGAACTCAAGATTAAGAAACTCACTCAAAACCAGAAAACTACATGGAAATTGAAATAGATGCTTCTGAATGACTTCTGGGTAAATAATGAAATTAAAGCAGGAGTCAAATTCTTTAAAACTAATGAGAACAAAGAAATAAAATACAATAATCTTTGGGCCACAGCTAAAGGAGCATTAAGATGGAAACGTATAGCACTAAATGCCTATATCAAAAGCTAGAAAGACGTCAAATCGACATCCTAACTTTGTAACTAAAAGAACTAGAAACAAAGAGCAAATGAACCCCAGAGCTAGCAGAAGACAAGAAATAACCAAGCTTAGAGCTAAACTGAAGGAGACGGAGACACATAAAATCCCTTAAAAGTATCAACGAATCCAGGAGTTGGCTTTTTGAAATAATCAATAAAATACATAGATCGCTAGCTAGACTAAGAAAAGAGAAGATTCAAATAGCAAAGCTTTGTTTACAATAGCAAAGACCTGGAACAAACCCAAATGCCCATCGACGATAGACTGGATAGGGAAAATGTGGCACGTATGCACCATGGAATATTATGCAGCCATCAAAAACGATGAGTTTGTGTCCTTTGTAGGGACATGGATGAACCTGGAAAGCATCATTCTCAGCAAACTGACAGAAGAGCATAAGAGCAAACACCGCACGTTCTCACTCATAGGCGGGTGTTGAACGATGAGAACACATGGACACAGGGAGGGGAGCACTACACACTGGGGTCAGTTGGGGGGAAATAGGGGAGGGACGGTGGGGGGTGGGGAGCTGGGGAGAGATAGCAAGGGGAGAGATGCCAGATGTAGGTGATGGAGAGGAAGGCAGCAAATCACACTGCCACGTGTGTACCTATGCAACAATCTTGCATGTTCTTCACATGTACCCCAAAACCTAAAATGCAATAAAATAAATAAATGGCAAAAAAAAGAAAAAAAAAAGGAAAATTGTCATAAGAGAATACTATAAACATTTCTTTGCACATAAACCAGAAAATCTAGAAGAAATGGTTAAATTCCTGGACATACACACCCTCCCAAGCCTGAACAAGGAAGAAGTTGAATCCCTGAACAGAGTATTAATAAGTTCTGAAATTGAGGCAGTAATAAATAGCCTACCAACCAAAAATAGCCAAGGACCAGATGCATTTACAGCTGAATTTTACCAGAGGGTACAAAGTGAAGCTAGTACCATTTTTTTTTTCCTGAAACTATTTCAAATGATTGAAAAGGAGAGGGACTCCTCCCTTACTAATTTTGAGGCCAGCACCATCCTGATACCAAAACCTGGCAGAGTTAAAACAAAAGAAAACTTCAGGCCAATATCCCTGGTGAACATCAATGGAAAAATCCTCAATAAAATACTGGAAATACTGGCAAACTGAATCCAGCAGCACATCAAAAAACTTATCCACCATGATCAAATCAGCTTCAACCCCAGGATGCAAGGCTGGTTCAATATATGCAAATCAATAAATATAACTGATTGCATAAACAGAACTAAAGTCAAAAACCACATGAATACCTCAATAGATACAGAAAAGACCTTTGATAAAATTCAACATCGCTTCATGTAAAAAACTCTCAATAAACCAGGTATTGAAGGAACATACCTCAAAATAATAGCCATTTATGACAAACCCACAGGCAATATCAGACTGAACGGACAAAAGCTGGAAGCATTTCCCTTAAAAACTCACATAAGACAAGGATGCATCTCTCTCCACATTATTCAACATAGTATTGGAAGTTCTAGCCAGGGCAATCAGGTAAGACAAAAAAAGGTACTCAAATAGGAAGAGAGGAAGTTAAATTGACTTTGTTAGAAGATGACATGATCTTATATCTAGAAAACCCATCAACTCAACCCAAAATCTTCTTAAGTTGATAAATAACTTCAGCAAAGTCTCAGAATACATAGATCAATGTGCAGAAATCACAAGTATTTCCTGTACACCAACAACAGACAAGCAAATTATGAATGAACCCCAAACCCAAATTATGAATGAACTCCCCTTCACAATTGCCACAAAGAGAATAAAATACCTAGGAATAGCAATAACAAGGGAAATGAAGGACCTCTTCAAGGAGAACTACAAACCACTGCTCAAGAAATTTGGAGAAGGCACAAATGAAAAAAATTCTATGCTCAGGAATAGAATCAATATCATGAAAATGACCTGCCCGAAGTAACTTACAGATTTAATGCTATGCCCAACAAACTGCCATTGACATTCTTTACATAATTAGAAAAAACTATTTTAAAATTTATATGTAACTAAGAAAGAGCCCATATAGCCAACACAATTCTAAGCAAGAAGAGCAAAGCTAGAGACATCATACTACCTGACTTTAAACTGTACTACAAGGCTATGGTAAACAAAGCAGCATGGTACTGGTACAAAAACAGGAGAATAGAGGACTCAGAAATAAAAGTACATGTCTACAACCATCTGATCTTTGACAAACTTGACAAAAATAAGCAATGGGGGAAAGGATTTCCTATTTAATAAATGGTGCTGAGAGAACTGGCTAGCCATATGTAGAAAATTGAAACTGACTCCTTCCTTACACCTTCTACAAAAATAAATCACGATGGATTAAAGGTTTAAATGTAAAACCCAAAACTATAAAAGCCCTGGGAGAAAATCTAGGCAATACCATTCTGGACATAGGCATGTACCAGGATTTTATGATGAAATTGCCAAAAGCAATTGCAGCAGTAGCAAAAATTGACAAATGGGATCTAATTAAATTGAAGTGCTTCTGCACAGCAAAATAGACTATCATCTAAGCAAACACACAGTCTACAAAATGGGAGAAAATTTTTGTAATCTACCCATCTGACAAAGGTCTAATATTCAGAATCTACAAGACATTTATGCAACCAACAAACATATGAAGAAAAGCTCAACATCATTGATAATTAGATAAATGCAAATCAAAATCACAATGAGATATCATCTCATGCCAGTCAGAATGGTGATTATTAAGAAGTCAAGAAAAAACAGATGCTGGTGAGGTAGTGGAGAAATAGGAACACTTTTATGCTTTTGTTGGGAATGTAAATTAGTTCAATCATTGTGGAAGACAGTGTGGTGATTCCTCAGAGATTTGGAGCCAGAAATACCATTTGATCCTGCCATCCCTTTACTGGGTATATACCCAGAGAAATGTAAATCATTCTGTTAGAAAGATACATGCATGTATATGTTCAGTGCAGCACTATTTACAATAGCAAAGTCATATAATCAACCCAACCCAATGCCCATCAATGATAGACCAGATTTAAAGAATATGGTACATATATACCATGGAATACTATACAGCCATAAAAAGGAGCGAGATTATGTCCTTTGCAGGGACATGGTTGAAGCTGGAAGCCGTTATCCTCAGCAAACTAATGCAGGAACAGAAAACCAGGCATGGCATGTTCTCACTTGCAAGTAGGAGCTGAACAAGGACAACACAGGGACACAGAGAGGGGAACAACACACACTGGTGCCTGTCAGGGGAGGGCAGGGCGGGGAGAGCATTAGAAAAAATAGCTAATGCATGCTGGGTTTAATTCCTAAGTGATAGGTTGATAGGTGCAGCAAACCACCATGGCACACATTTACCTATGTAACAAACCTGCACATATTCACATGTACCCTGGAACTTAAATTTTTTTTAATGATGTTCTGCAAGAGACAAAGTATAAGGACAGACCTGAGATCAGTGGTTGTCCAGGGCTGGGAGTGTGGAGAACTGATTTGACTACGAGAAATGTGGGAAAGCAAGGAAACTGGTTAGGATGATGTATTTTATTTCTTGTTTGTGGTAGTGGTTACATGCCTACATATGACTGTCAAAACCCAGAATGGCAGGCCTGTGAAGAGTGAATTATAACTTCATAAACTTGCTGTTACAAGAAAGCATATGAGATTTTGTGACTAAGTCACGAAGTGTCCCTGTGGTGCTGCTGGTTTAAAGACAGCGTCCGGTAAATGATGACCCGGTATATACAGCCTGTGTATACCCTCCTATATTGAATCTGGATCGACTGTCTCGTCTTAACAATGAGAATTTTGAGGAAATGAGGCTGTCCCAGTTCCAGGCAATGTTTTCAGCCTTCAGAGGCCTCAAAGCATTCGCTTTTGTGCCTCTGGGAAACATGAAGGAACATGCAAGAGGCTGGGTGCCCTGCAGGAGAGAGAGCATGGGGAGGCCTTGTGAAGGGGCTCTGCTGACACGGGGAGGCCCTAAAAATACATGGATAAAACAGAAGCCCACCTGTCTCAGCATCTCGGCTGAACTCAGTTTCTGAATTTATGCTCAGACTATAGATATGTGAGTAGACCATCTTATATGTTCTGGACAAACCCCTAGATGACTCCAGCCCCAGCTGACATCACGTGAATCGACAGCTGTCCCACCAATCCACAAAATCATGAGAGATAATAAATTGATGTTGCTTAGTGATCACCTTCCTATAGAAATTTCCCAAATTAACTCCCATTTCCAGTTTGAGACATTCTATCATTAGCGCTTGAATGTATAGGCCAGACAATGATAGCTGAATTTTAATGAGTTCCAGACACTGTTCCAATAACATTACAGGTATCACTTAACTCTTGTAATAGTAGTATAAGGTTGGCTTTATAGTCAGTGTTTCAACCCACTGTGACAGAAGGAGACAGGAGAACATAATATTTAAGGCATGAGCTCAAGGACCTCACTATCTGTAGCTGAATTATACCTTTGACACTTAACCTGCTCTGAGGCATTGGATGGAAAGCATTTAACTTCTGTGCCTTGATTTTTATCATCTCTAAAATTAGGTTAGTAAAAGTACCACCATCTAGATTTGATGTGAGAATTAATGGATTTAATACAAAACATTGCACAAAAGTACTCTAAAATGTTACTTATTTTTATTTCACCTATATCTAGCATAGTATAAAAAATGACAGAGTTTAGAGTGAAAAAAGCTCAGTTTCACTTTCAACACTTCTTATAATATTTGTCAGAATTTGTGCAGATCACCAAACATGTCTAATCCTCAATTAAATGAAGTTAAACATAGTTTCGAAGAATTTCTTTGGGGCTCAAATAAGACAACTTTGTGACTCTTTACATTGACTATGACCTCTAGTGCAATGGTGAATAAATTAATGTAGTAGGCATTCTTTTTGTGTTCCTGAAAGTACCACAGTAATGATGTTTGCTGTAGGTACTGTGTTACCTTTCAATATTAATTTTCTGAGGATTATATTATCAACTGGAAAAAACTGAATTGTACTTTGGTTTTTATTTTTTATCACTAAATGGACGCACTTGTTTTCTTTATTGCGTATATGTGCTGAATTAAGGCTGATATTAAACAACTTTTGTTTCCTGAAACAAATGCAAAATATATGTTGCTAGATTTTATTTCCAGTTCATAATGTGTTTAAAATTTTTGTGACTATGTTCATGTGAAGATTATTCTGTAATATTATTTTATTAATAATCGTGTACTATTTTGATTTCAAGATAATGGTTGTCTCATCAAATAAAAGTGGTGGGTAGTGTTATTTATATTCTATGAATTCTCTTTTTTCTTTCTTTCTTTTTTTTTTTTTTTTTTTTTTTTGAGATATAGCCTGACCTGTCTCCCAGGCTGGAGTGCAGTGGCACTATCTCAGCTCACTGAGCCTCCACCTCCGAGGCTCAAGCAATTCTCATCCCTCAGCCTCCTGAGTAACCGGAACTACAGGCATGCACAGTGACACCCAGATAATTTTTGTATTTTTAGTGTAGACAGGGTTCTGCCATGTTGGACAGTCTGGTCTCGAACTCCTGACCTCAAATGATCTGCCTCCCTTGGCCTCCCATGGTTCTGGGATTACAGGTGTGAGCAAATGTTTCCATCTGTCAGATTTTTGTTTGTTTGTTTGTTTTGAGACAGAGCCTCACTCTGTAGTCTAGGCTGGAGTACAGTGGCAGGATCTCAGCTCACTACAACCTCCACCTCCCAAGTTCAAGCAACTCTCCTGCCTCAACCTCCCATGTAGCTAGGATTACAGGTGCACACCACCATGCTGGGCTAATTTTTTTGTATTTTTAGTAGAGACAGGGTTTGATTTTAACATGTTGGCCAAGTTGATCTTGAACTCCAAACCTCAAGTGATCTGCCTGCCTTGGTCTCCCAAAGTGCTGGGATTACAGGTGTCAGCAATTGCATTCATTCATATAATTTTTTTTTAAACACACACATTTATCAGTTAAGTTTATCATCTTTTGTGGGCACAGTTTGTGGTACACCAAAACTATTACAATAGTAACATCAAATATTACACTGATCACAGATCACTGTAACAGATAAAATAGTAATAAAAAAGTTTGAAATACTGCAATAATTATCAAAATGTGACACAAAGACTGTTGGCATTATTTTCCAAACATCATATGTTGTCTGAAAATTTTAATGTAAGTTTGGTTTTATTCCTTATGTATTTGGTAAAGTAGTGTAGGCTTCATTGTTAGGTATTTTTCATGAAAAATTTAATTTCTTTAATTGTTTTAAGACTATTTATAGTTCTGTCACTTTGTGTCCATTTTCCAGATCTGTTTTTTTCTTGAAATATATACATTTCATCTGAAATTTTAAATTTTTGTGCACAAATATATTGGTATTTGCTGGGTAGCATGATTGGGTTAGTCTGTTTTCACACTGCTGATAAAGACATATCTGAGACTGGGAAGAAATAGAGGTTTAATGGACTTACAGTTGCACATGGGAATAGAGGCCTTACAACCATGGTGGAAGGCAAGGAGGAGCAAGTCACATCTTACATGGATGGCGGCAGACAGAGAGAGAGTTTGTGCAGGTGAATTCTTTTTAAAATCATCAGATCTCATGAGACTTACTCACTAACACAAGAACAGCATGTGAAAGACCCATTCCATGATTAAATTACCACCCACTGGGTCCCTCCCATGACACATGGGAATTGTGGAAGTTACATTTCAAGATGAGATTTGGGTGGGGACACAGCCAATCCACATCATCTGGCAACTTGGCATTTTTAATTTTCCCTTAACTTTTAAATGTCTGTAACAATGACCAGTTTTAAAATTATGTTGTTGGATTTTGTGCCTCCTTCCCACCTTCTTTTTTCTCTTCTCCTTTTCTTTCTTTCTCTGCTCCCTGTCACTTTGTCTGCCTTGCAAGGGGTTTATCAGGTTTTTCTGCTTTGTGATTTTTTCTATTTCACTATTTTATACCTTCTATATTTTTAGGGCTTAATATGTTGTTACTTTTGTTTTCTCTTTAGAGTAATACTATTGATATTCTTTCATTATTATCAGATTCCCCTTTTTATCTTTTGGAGTATATTTTTTCTTTCAGTGTGCCCTCACCATAGCTGTACCAGAGTGTCTTTTAACATTATGTTTCTTTTTAAACTTTCTCTATCTTCTATTTTCACATTTAAAATGTGTTTCCTTTAAGTAGAAATGGGTTTCTGTATGTAGCCCAACATTCTTTTTCTGACAACTACAGTATTTAAATATATATAGCAATTACTTATATTTTAGGGTTTATGTAATCTTACTGTTTATTTTTTGTGTTTCATCTGTTCTTTGCTCCATATTACATTATTTAGTTTTTAAATAATATTATTTTTTTTTTCTTTTTTTTTTAGAGAGTGTCTCACTCTGTCTCACTGAGGCTGGAATTCCAGGGATGTGATCACTGCTCACTTCAGCCTCAATGTCCTGGGCTCAAGCAATGCTCCTGCCTCAGAGTTCTGAGAGCTGGAACTACAGAAATGTGTAACCAGACTTGGCTACTTTTGTAATTCTTTTGTAGCAATGGGGTCCCACTATGTGGCCCAGTCTTGTCTTGAACTCCTAAGCTCAGGTGGTCCTCCACCTAGGCCTCGCAATGTGCTGAAATTACAGGTATGAGCTGCTGTGCCTGGCCTCTTCCTTTTTTATTGCTCTTATTACTTACCATATATATTACAATATGCATCCTTCACTGATTAGAATGTACCTTTATTATTTTCAGACTCCCTGATCAATGAAAGTACCTGAAAAGTTCCACTCTGACCTCTTGCACGATCAATAATATGGATATTAATTCAACATATATTTTGAACTACATATATTATTATTGTTGTTATTAATATGCTCTAACATTTAGTATTGGTTTTGATATGCTATGATGTTTCTCCCTCCTGGTGCTTTGTATTTTTCCTTTACTATTATGCTTTGTTTAGGGATTATTTTCTTTCTGCCTGGATAATTATCTTTGGCATTTTATTTAGAAAAAGTGTGCTGACCTCAGCTTCTCTGAACTTCTTGTTTGGCCAAAAAGGACTTTATTTAGCCTTCCTTTTTGAAGGATATCATTTTATAAATATAGATTCAGTCATTTTCTTTCGGCACTGTAAGTGTTCTCTGTCTCCCATTGTGTTGTTTCAAAGTTAGCTTCTAATCATATTATTAATCATTTGAAACTAATGTGTATTTTATATGCACGCTTTCAAGATTTTCATTTGGCTTTAGTTTTTAGCAGTTTTATATAATAGTTGTTATTATATTGTTTATAGCTGGGCTGTGCTTCATAGAGTTTCTTGAATGGCTGGCTCCAAAGACCTGATTCCTTTCATTAGTTGGGAAATTCTTAGCCAATTTTTCTTCTCATACTTCTATTTTTTTTCCTCTGTCACTTCTCCTTTTTGGAATCCAGTTACACCTGCATGAGCCTTTTTTTCAATTATGTTCTATCTACATAGCTCTTACTTTATTTTTCATTTAATTTACTTACTTGCTTCAAAATATATATTTTGAATGTATATAAATATGTGAATCTATTGGCAAATTTCTTCCATTTTAGTTAATCATTAATCTATTGTTAAATTCATCTATATTTTAATTTGAGTATTTCGTAAGATCCCTGATTTCTATTTGATTTTTAAATTAAATTCCAATTCTCTGATGAAAATATTCCATTTTGTATTTATTTTTGGAACATATTAAGTTTATTCTTGATACCTCAGATATTTTGATTTTCTGTTGCTCTACTTTTACTTTTTTCTCATACATTTCTCTGTCATTTGGTTCTGTTCCCTGACATGTCTGATAAATTTTGACTGATTCCCAGTTATAACTGAAAAATTGCTGGCATTCTCAATGATATCTTTTTTCCTTTGGGGACTATGAAAGTATGTGCAGATTACCTTGTTTCAGCAGCGGTTATTCTGTTTTTAGTTTGCTTCTTACTCTATAGTTGTTGCCTTTTCAGGGGTCTCAACTAAAGGCCTGAGATTTTTGTAAGTCCTTTTTTTTGTCTCTCTCTCTCTTTTTTTTTTTTTTTGTAGAAATGGAGTTTCATTATGTTGCCCAGGTTGGTTTTGAACTCTTGGGCTCAAGTGATCCTTTTGCTTCAGCCTCCAAAGAGCTGGGATTCCAAGAGTGAGCCACTGCACCCTAAGTTCCTTCTTTTGTAATAATCTTACATTCTAATTTTCATCTTCCCAATACCAAAATACTGACAAAATATCTGCCTAAACTTTTGGTATCTCAGCAGTTGATTTCTGCTTGTATTCTCAGAAATGTGTTCTTCAAATGCAAATTTTGGCATTCAGCTAGTGCCTCAAAGGGGAAATTTTCCACAGAATGTTATGCCCATTTCTCTAAAGTTCCCTTTTACTTTGGAGATCTTGATCCCTCAAATTCTTACTGCTTTGATTGCCATGAATGCCAATAATTGTTTTCTTAGCCTACTCAGATAGTCATAAAGTCTAGAGACTCTATTTTCAGGATTTATGCACTACGTTTTTATTTTTTTACTTATTAGACATTTTTCCCTATTTTTCAGCTGTACACTCTTCCACAATTTGTTTAGAAAAAAATTAACAATTTTTCAAGATAAGGCTATCAAATGGAGTTTATGTAAGGTGACATTAAGAGTTGAACCAACGATCTTATTTTCTTTTCACTCATTAATTTATCCTGTCCATGACAAATACATTTAAGCTATAGATTGGCTCTATCAATTATTTTCTTTAATTTTTGTAGTACATTTTCTTTCTCTTTTCTAGTTTTATGTTTAGAGAGCCTTAGTACATAAAGGTCTCTAAAAAGAAGACCTCTGGAAATATGATTAAAAGGTTTTCCTTTTGTTTTATACCATGTATCACTCCTAATACGACAACATATTCACTCTACTTAGACCTTGTGCTATACATTTCTTGGGGTGAGATAATCCACAGCCTAAATCCATATAGCTATAAAAAGTATTATGTGAATTGTCAAAGGAGGTATGCATTTTTTCATGATGTTCTGAATTAATCACCATATACGTTTATGAAAGGCTATGGGAATTACAGTTACCCTAATGCTTCTGAATCGCATATGTTCTCTATTTCCACTTTGATTACTATTGTCTTTAATTGAGTATGACTATTTTATGTGTGAGGTTTAGTAACATAGCTGTTTGGGCTCTGTTTCGCTCTTTTGCAATGAACATTGCAAAGCAGCTGTTGCAAGCATATATTTAGAGCCAAAGTGTACTATCGCTTACATATGGGAGGAGTGAGGGGAGGATAATTGAATTACAAAATGCTTGTGATCAAATATGCTCTGTGAAACTATGGAAACAGGAAAACAATGCCAGAATGGTGTCCACAGTGAAGAGAACAAAGCCTGACTCTAAACAGAGGTTGCAAAACAAATCAGTCCCTATGCAATTAGATGGAAAAGCACTTAGCAACGATATAAAAATAACAGAGTAGCTGGAAATCGGCACAATAGAAGATGACTCAGACTCTCTAAAGTTTGCATACTTTAGAACATTACTTTCAATTTTACATAGAGTTAGTTCACATGAGACTTGATATGTAAGTGCACGTAATGATAAAAAAAGAAAAAATTTCTGGAATTACATGCATAAAGTCAATACTAATTTGCCTTTTATTAAAGAAACTCAAACCCTTCACAATTAATTACTACTGAAATTTCTCCCAAAATCATATAGGTTTTATAGTTCAACTTTTCTGTAGGTATAAAATTGACATAGTAATATTTCCGAACTTTTGCCAAGCATGGCTGGTTCTCTTATTCTTTTTAAGACTTCGTATTTTAGATAACAGGCCTCCCTGGGATCTGAAACAACATGATTAAGTATAAACATACATGTCATTACCTCCCCATAAAAGATCATTCTGTACATTTCTCTTGGTATAACACTGTTGCTTC
Source organism: Sapajus apella (assembly GCF_009761245.1). Lineage (NCBI taxonomy): Eukaryota > Metazoa > Chordata > Mammalia > Primates > Cebidae > Sapajus > Sapajus apella. The sequence goes on from NW_022436959.1 coordinate 26,933,832, forward strand.
AATTTTACAGGCTCACAACTATGAGTTTTTAGTCTGCCAAACCCTCCTTCTGTGTGTGTGTGTATGTGTCTGTGTGTGTGTGTGTGTGTGTGTGTGTGTGTGTTTGTGTGTGTGTATGAGAGAGAGAGAGAGAGAAGAAGGAAGCAGGGTAGAGAGCAGATCAATCTACACAATTTGCAAAGACCAGTGCAATATAAAAACGCAGGACCCTTTGTTAAAGTATTAAGAATTTTAAGAATGGGACAAGAGAACATTAAACCAAGTATTAGATCCTTCTGAGCACAGAGACCAATGTGACTGTACAAGTTTCATGACCATGAAACTGACCTTGTGGGAGAGAGAGAAAGAAAAAACAGAGAGAACAAAGTATACGTTTTATAACAGATACTGTCATACTCTAAGGAGGATGTATCTTAACAACTTGAAGATTTGGTTAATCTGACCACTTTGAAGATTTGGATGTGCAAGTTTGGGATCAGAGGTTAAAATGGAGTAAATTATACTGCATAAAATTCGAAGTTAATGAATTGTGGGTAAGAGCCACAGAGAGATGGAGAGAAACCACTAAGGCTGGATGCTTCATAAGGGAATGTGTATGTGAGCTCTGAGTTACACTAAAGAAAAATACAGAAGTATATCAAGCAAAAAGAAGTAACATAAAATCACAGATTGCAATCTTTGCATCAGTCAAGTAATATTCAATTCAAAAATTATGAAACCTAAAATTTAGGCCATGTTTAAACACTAAAAAAGTCATAATTTACACTAAAGACATAAAGATATAATAATTACGTATACATAACAGTTATTTTTCTCTTTATCTCATCTATCTATCTCTCTCTCTCTATCTATCTAGCTAGCTAATCTATCTATCTATCATCTGTCATCGATCTATGCCAAGTAGCAAAACATCCACTTCTATAAAATGGAAAGTACAGAGAATAAAGAAGACAGACAGGGACAAAGAAACGCAGGGGAGTGCAAAAATCACTGAAAGTCAATTTTTTTGGATACATGGTAGGACCTTTCAATATAGAAATTAAAGTTCTATGTTAGTTTTGTACGTTTTCTTTGGGTTAAAGGAGGCTTTTACTCATTGCTCTCTGTACAAGTCACATCAAGAGGAAAAGAAAATAACGTTACAGAACAAAAAAGCACCTTTTCAATACTCTCTAAACCCTTGCAATGCACTGTTTGCGAGGGTTTGAATGTTTTCCCCAATGCAACAGTGTTGGGAGGTGGATTCTCATGAGAGGCGTTAGGTCATGTGGTCTCTGATCTTATAAATGAATTCATGCCCCTGTAAGAAGGGCTTGCAGGAGTGGATTTGCTCTCTCTTGTTCTTCTGCCATGTGAGGACGCAAAGTTCCTCCCTTCAACAGAATGCATGGTTCAAGGCACCTCCTTGGAAGTGGAGATCAGGCCCTCACCAGACACCAAAATCGGCTGGTGGTTTGATCTTAGCCTTCCCAGCTAGTGCCTCTGTTAGAAATAAATTTCTATTCTGTATAATATCAGTCTGTGGTAAATTAGTCTGCTATCGCAGCACAAATAGACTAAGACAGTGTCTTTCCATAATCTTGGACTTATTGTTTCTAGCCTGTCTTTCCCTACGAACTACATGAACTTCCTGCCGTATCCCCAGCACTTACAAAAGCATCTGGCATACGATATTTGCTGAATAAACAACTGTTGAGAGAGTGAACAACTGAAGCAATGAATCGCATCTGCAACTCAATTTTAGTTTCCATCCAAACTAAAATGTTTTTTGATTTGTTATTTCTTCAATTCTTGTTTATTTCCAATACGTTTTTTTCTTTCTCAGACTTCTTTATAAAAAAAATGTCAATGGGAACCATTCAGACTGCATCTTCTCCCTCTTATTCCCCAGGAGCAAGAGGAGAACGATCATCAATGGCAAAAAGCAGTCGCAGCAAAGCAAAATGAAGAGCTAGCTTTAAGTTAGGGAGAGAGCGCTGCCCCTCCTCCTCACGGTTTCTGGTGCTCTCCAGGTTCAGGGAAACTTTTCCAGTAACAAACGAAAAAAATGCTCCCTGAAAGTATAGTCTTCCTGAGACTTCTTTAATCAGATAGTTTGTCTCCTCATTCTACTACCAAATTCTGTTCCATTTCTCATACCTTGAAACGTTGTTTTATTTTTACTTTATAGTATAATACCCTGATTACATTTCATCCACTAAAGCTCTGATTACTTTTTTATTCTTGTATAAGTTAAATTCATAAAGTATAATTTGTTTGGCTTACCTATCTGCTTGATTCTATCTAGTTGCTGTGTATGCGTAGTTTATCTACTACATATTCTATGACAGTTTTATTAAAAGTTTCTTTATATTATTTCATTAGCTGTGTATCTATGGAAGCACATATCCTGGTAATTTTATCTTGTTAATTTTCTTTAAAACATAAAATATTATGCATTACACATTGATTTATTTAAAAGAAAATGATTAAGATCAGTTTGACAATTTTAGGGAGATCATTTTGGCACTCTAGAATTTTTATTATTACTTTTAAAAAATTTAGTAATAATTTATTACGAAGCACTTTTCTACATGCCAGAATGATACTGCAATAGAAAATAAAACGTTTGGATTCTACTGGAGGATATATATCATACATTACATGGAAATCAGTTCCCACTATGTCAGGTCCATCCAGGGTGAGCCTCAGCAAGAATTAGCAATGGCAGAATGTTCAGCAATTATGAATTAAAAGGTGTTGTGTTTGAGGGCAAAGACTTAAGCATTTAGCTTTAGTAAAGCTGAATTCCCAGATTAGGACACAGAAAAATCTGATTTTCTGAGTTTGGACTGCTGAAGAGATTTGTTCTACTTCTGGTCACACTGATTTGCTCACTTTATTTTGTGACTTATAGGCTTTACTTGTTTTCTTTTATATTGCTTTCTTCATAACAACGATACAGAGTAAGTGGGATACATTCCATGTTTGTTATTGTCAAAATCTTGGTGGTTTAGTTGCGATTGATGAATAAGATACACAAAGGTACAACAAAGCATTGAATAATATGTAGTTGAAACCCAGCAGGCTTTATAAATAGGCACATGTAAGTCATTTCAGCAATTTTCCCTCTTGTTCATGCCAATTAGTTCCCACATAAATATCTACATGTTTGAAGCTATTTTAAATTGATTCAGCATTTTCTCTCAAAATTGCAGATATCAAATACCTAGCATTTAAATGCCGCTTTAGCCTGAGACTAGACGTGAGCTGCAATGCAACTATAAACACATTTTGAATGACTGGTTTTGATTTTATCTACCTTCATAGTTTAGTTTTATAACTGCATGAAGACACAAAATACTTATCAAAATAAGGATTATTTTTTCTTTTAACCAAAATGTGCACAATTAGTTGAGTTCTGTTCTGGGTGTACTAGCTGTGCTTCTGCTTTACAAGTGTCTTTTTTTTTTTTTTAAGAATACTAATAATTTTGTACCTGTGCTACTATTACAGCCTGCTGAAAAGGAATATTGGACATGATGTTCTAAAATCACTTTCTGGTCATTAGGTTACTGAGATTTTATCACTCAGTGAGAGCCTTTTCTTAACAAGGAGAAAGAACTATGTCCAGAGTTTATAGCGTCTTCCAAGCCTGCACTGAGACAATTTTCAATGACTAATTATAGCTTGAGGGAGCAGGAAAAGGCTACCGGGGGGAAAAAAAAAATCCATCAGAGGAGTTAATTTGTAGAAAGAAGGGGGAGTGCAGTTTCAAAGCAATTTTGTAAATTCCAGGTGTAACTACTTGTATTCTTCAAAACAATTTCCATCATACTGACTTTAATGATAGATCATTGCTGATAGAGGAGATAAAATGTTCATTTCTAGCTGCAGTGCCTATGTTTGCATAAGGTGTACCCAGGAAACGGTCAAATAGTTTTTTAGAAATTTATTGGGTGAATATCTGAAATACTAAGGGCTATAGTCTATATAGTCAACACATATTATAGCTTAAAACTCACTCCCTAGGTAGGCTTCAGCGTTCTCACTTTAGTAATCTTTTAATGATGATTCTGAAATTTTGAAAAAAAAACAAAAAACAAAAAAACAAAAAACTAGATAGCCTCCACTCTAATTTTTAAACAGTTTCTTGAAATTATAAAATTTTGCTACATATGTTTTTGGTAGTAAAATACATTTTATAGATTCATTTAACTGACAAATCTTAGTGATACCAAAAAATTTAGAAATATAGAGTAAACTTAATCTTGTTAAATGATGACTGAGGAATGGATTGAAAACAAGTGTTTACTCAAATCCTTTGGCTACATTTAAGTCACTTTTAGTAATAAAGATGTCATGAAAATGAAGGAATACAAATATCGTTCCAAAGCTGAAGCCAAAATCTTATCCCGATATTAGATAATTGTTGTCAGCAAAATTAGCCACAATGATCTCATCTAATAACTTACCTGAATTACATGCAAAGGCTGATTAATATCAAAAACTCAGTCCCCTATCACACAGAGCACTTCATGAGTTTTACTTTAATAGCTTGGTCTTTCTCTTTCAGCCATGACGGTCAGACTGATATTTTATGCTTGTATGAAAGAAATGCTTCAAAAATCAGAAAAAAATATAGGATAATATTAAGACTTATGGAATGGTAATAGAAGGATGACGTCACAACAAAATAAAGCAACATAAAAGGAGGAACAAATTTGGGGCAGTGAAGAATTAGAATTTTATGTGGTCGAAGAAGCACGAGCTACAGAAAAACGTTATATTGTAGAGTAAGATTTAAAAATAAAAGGGCTCAAAAAAACTGGTGAAGACTTGAAGAAGAGCCATCAAGGGCTTTTAAGAGTGAATAAAAAGATAAAATCAATATTTAAAAAAGTTTGTGTGATAAACAGATGGAAAGGTTAGAATTAAACCTGGAAAATTAAATGGCCCTTTAAGAATTCAAAGTAAATAGTGGGGGGAGGGCTTCTATCCAGAGTGATGGCATAACTAATTGGAAATAAGGTAAAAATAAAACTAAAAGTAAAAAAAGGTAAGTATTTGATATCTGCCGACTCAGGAATGACTGTGATATCCGTAGCTTTGAAGCCTGGAGGGAGTATGATACCCTGATAACCACAGGAAAATGCAGGGATTAGGAGGAATGGCTCAGGTTGAAGTCATATTAAGGACAATGGGCAGTTGTAAGTCAGAGATGTGAGATTGGTTTACAGGAAATATACACAAGAGCAGAAAGGTTAAAAGGTAGATATTCTATACTGCATTCAATTGTTTATTGACTATGGATCTATTAACCAGGGATAGTCTAAAATATTAAGACGTGTTTTTCAAAACACAAATTGCAAAGTTTACTTTTCTAAGAATTCTCAGTTCTTTTCTCTAGTAATAAAACATTTATGTAGGCAATACAGATTTTTTAAAATGACAAACATTCAAATTTTAACCTAGTCCCATTTTTCTAATTCATGTGTGCGGATTTTGTGAAGCACTGAGTCAAAATTTTCCAAAACTAATTTTTTTTGCATGAAAATTGAAAAACTGCCTCATAGCTATTATTTTACCTATAATTCAATCAAAGTGTTAACCAAATTTGGACTGTAGTGAAGAATTGCCAGTGAACGGTGGGTGGGATGACAAAGGTAGCTAATTTAGTTTCAAACGACTTAGATTAAAATTAATATTGCTTCGCCAGCATAGGCCCAAACATATGAGAATTCATTTAGGAATTTAGCATATTCCTAAATGAATTTGAAATTGCATTTAGGAATACTGCAAATAAGTATAATTTGCTCAACATTTCTGTTTACCCCTGAATTCTAATAAGACCCATTATCATAATTGATCACTTAGGAAAGCATAGTGAAGTTAAAAAGAAAAAAAAAAAAAACCCTTTCTGACTAGTCAGTGACTTTATAGAAAGAGTGTTAGAATGAACGTATGTGGGAGAAAGTAACCTTACATCAGTGCATGGTTCCCTTTAAGGGAGTAATCATTAATTATTTATGTAATACAAGAATTTACTCACTCTCATAGCTTGTCAAAGTGTTGCTAGTCAGAATCATAGAATCTTGGAATAGAATTTAAAAGCAGACAGCATTCTTGCTGCTGTAAAGAGGGGTTGCATGCTTATAGCTTGGTTTCTTTGATGCTCTTACTCATTTGTCCCTACCCTCCCCTGCTAGGACTCAGCTACTTCTGGTCTTTAGAACAGGCGGGGCATTATAATATAAAAACATTTTATTTCAGGAATACCGACATTGTAGGAGTTATACTTTTTTATGTCCATTGATTGATAGCCCAACTATTAAGAGGCTTCAGACTAGAAACCTGTTACTACCCTAGGGAAATGCCCTGCTGGTGAATACTTTCACGAACATTAACTAGTTGCATTTATCTGATTTCTTAGCCATGAAGATACTGGGCTACAAGTGATAATCCTGTGGTAATTGTGGTAGACTGACTAATGGTCCCAAAGACATCTACAGGCATGCCTCGTTTCACTGTACTTCACATTTTTGTGCTTTGCAGGTATTGTGATTTTACAAACCGAAGGTTTGTGGCAACTCTGCATTATACAAGCCTATTGATGTACTTTTTCCAACAGCAGGTGCTCACTTTGTGTCTCTGTGTCACATTTGGTAATTCTCAAAATATGTTAACTTTCAGAATTATATTATTATATATGCTATGGTGATATGTGATCAGTGATCTCTGTTGTTATCATTGAAATCATTTTGGGGAACCACAAACAGCGCTGATATAAGACAGCAGACCGACCAACAAATGGTGTGTGTGTTCTGACAGTTCCCCTGACTGGTCATTTCTCCATCTCTCTCCCTCTTCTTGGGTCTCCCTATTTCCTGAGGCACAAAAATACTGAAATTAGGGCAATATATTATACTACAATGGTTTCTAAGTGTTTCAGTAAAAGAGTTTCACATCTCTCTTTTTAAATCAAAAGCTAAAAATGATTAAGCTTAGTAAGGAAGGCATGTCAAAAACTGAGATAGGCTGAAATCTAAGCCTCTTGTGCCAGTTAGCCAAGACGTGAATGCAAAGGAAAGTCCTTGAGAGAAAGTCAGAGTGCTACTCCAGTGGGCACAGGAATGGTAAGAAGGTGAAAGAGCCTTACTGGTGATATGGAGAAAGGTTCAGCGGTCTGGATAGAAGATCAAGCCAACTGCAACATTGCCTTAAGCCAAAGCTTCATTTAGAGAATGGCCTTAACTCCCTTCTGTTCTATGAAAAGAGGAGAGGAAGCTGCAAAGAAAAGTTTAAAGCTAAAAGAGGGTGGATCATGAGGTTTAAGGAAAGAAGTCTTTTCTATAGTCTTTTCACTTGGCACATAAAATTGCAAGGTGAAGCACCGAGCGCTGATGTAGATGCTGCAGCAAGTTGTCAAGAATATCTAGCTAAGATCATGAATGAAGGTGGCTACACTCAATAACAGATTTTCAATGTAGATTAAACAGCCTTATACTGTATTGGAAGAAAATACCATCTAGAACCTTCATAGCTAAAGAGGAGGCACCAACTTCTAGTTCTGGAGCTTAAAATATAGGCTGATTATATTGTGAGGGGCTAATACAGCTGGTGACTTTAAGTTTAAGCCAATGCTCATTTACCATTCCAAAAATATTATGATGCTGAAGGTTTATGTTAAATCTACTCTGCCTGTGTTCCACAAATGAAACAACAAAGCCTGATGACAGCATGTCTGTTTGCAGCATGGTTTACTGAATAGTTTAAGCCCCTTTTTGAGATCTATTGCTCAGAAAAAGAGATTTCTTTCAAAATATTGACAATACACCTAGCCATCCAAGAGCTTTGATGGAGATGTGCAAGATTACTCTTGTCATGCCTGCTAACACAACATACATTCTGTAACCCATGGATCAAGGAGTCATTCTGACTTTCAAGTCTTATTATTTAAAAAATACATTTTGTAAGGCTATAGCTGCCATAGATAGTTATTTTTCTAATGGATCTGGCAAAGTACATTGAGAACCTTCTGGAAAGGATTTGCTGTTCTAGATGCCATTAAGAACTTTCATACTTCATGAAGGGAGATCAAAATATTAACATTAACAGAAGTTTGGAAGAAATTGATTCTAATCCTCATGGATGACATTGAGGCGTTCAAAACATCAGCAGAAGTAGTGACTGCTAATGTGTTGGAAACAGCAAGAGAACTAGAATTAGAAGCAGAGTCTGAAGTTGTGACTGAATTGCTACAATTTCATGAGAAAAAATTAATGTAAAAGGAGTTGCTTTTTATGAATGAGAGTTAAAAAAAGTGGTTTTTTGAGATGGACTCTACTCTTGCTGAAGATAATTTAAGCATTGTTGACACGACAAAAACAATTAGAATATTACATAAATGGAGTTGTTAAAGTAGTGGTGGGGTTCGAGAGTTCTTACTCCAATTTTGAAAGAAGTTTCACTGTAGGTAAAATTCTATCAAACAGTATCATATGCTACAGAGAAATATTTTGTGAAAGGAAGAGTCAGTTGATGTGGCAGGCTCCACTGAAGTCCTGTTTTAAGAAATTGCCACAACCACCTCAGCCTTCAGCAGCCACTATCCTGATCACTCAGCAGCCATCAACATCTGAGTCAAGACACTCCACCCACAAAAATGTTACAACCTGCTCAAGGCTCAGATGATTTTTAGCATTTTTTTTAGCAATAAAGTATTTTAAATTAAGATACATACTTTTTAAAGACATAATGCTATTGCATACGTAATAGACTACAGTATATTGTACATATAAGTTTTAAATGTCCTGGGAGATGAAAATGTATGTGATTTGCTTTGTTGTGACATTATTGTTATGGTCTGGAACCTAACCCAAAATATCTTTGGGGTATGCCCGTACATCCTATTCTCTGGAGCCTTTAAATGTTGTCTTAAATGACAAAATGGATTTTTTCAGATGTGATTAAGTTAAAGATCTTGAGATGAAGATACTATCCTGGATAATCAGGGAAGGTCCTAAGTATAATGACTGTCTTCTATGAAAAGCGAGACAGTGAAATATATGATTGAAGAGACAAGAGAGAGGAAATGTGATGATAGAATCAAGAGGTGGCACATATGCAAGAAAGGGGTCATGGGTCAAAGGATGTAGGTAATCTCCAGAAGCTAAAAGAGGCAAGGGGAGAAATTTCTTTGTTGCTCCAGAAGGAGCTAACCCCATAGACACTTTCATATTAGCTCAGTGAAGACAATTTCAGCCTCCTTACCCAAGCCATGAAGGTGTTGGTAGCTTGTTATAGCAGCCATAGGCAACTAATACATATAATAATCGTGTAATGATAAAACTAGTAAACATGCAATGTTTATATAGTAAAAGGCCTTCCTGTAAGGAATGGTAGTATATTTCACTAACAGAGTACTTTACAGATTTTATAATTCTTTTAAATTATTACTCCTATTTGATTCTCAAAACAATTCTATAAGTAAGCAGGAAAGATATTATGATACTACCTATTTTACTAATGAGGAAAGTAATGGGGTGGAGCCACCAGGAATTCATGCCTTATAAAGCTAAGGGAGCTTACACAACTTGAGGCAAAAAAGTTATTTGACTCTTTGCCTAGTTCTTTCTCCTCTATACAGTCCTGTTTCTTTGAAAGAACTCAGAAAAGCATCTGTAACCGGCTATATGGACCACATTTCTTTAAGGAAGCCAAATACTTTTCTGATCTGTAGTCAGACGCGTTATTCATTGCACCACTGGCCTGTGTTTGCAAATTTTTTTTAAAAACTGGATAAATAGAAAATTCATAATGGAAAGAAAACCTGCTACCTTAAAGTCATGTTAAGCAGAAGTTTATTGATTAGTAGATACAAGATCCTCTCTACACAAGACATAATTAAGCAGAATATTCATATGAATTTATATTACTTAATATGAGGTACGTAACTGAAAGGAGTTAGCCAATTTGCTTTAGGCAGACACTAAGAAAAGGGTCCTGGAGAACCTTTTACCTGCCCTGCAGGTGCTTGCACCAGACGTTTTATGCAGATAAAGGAACTTGAAAAGGGGGCTTGCCTAAACATGCCAGCAGCAGACTAAGGGCCCACATGCAGCTGGGGGAATGGGGTGGAGCCACCAGGAATTCATGCCTTATACAAAGAGGGAACCCAGGTCTATCAGCTTGTATGTAAAATCCCTTGTATTCAATTCTGAAGGGGCAACCATAAACCTGCTTTTAATACCCCTTTTTGTTGAGAGCTTTCCTTTTCACTTAAATTCAACTGCACTCATTTTTTTCAGTGTTCGTGTGCCTATTTCTTCCTGGTCATGAGACAAGAACCTGGACCTAGCTGAGCTAAGGCACAAAAATCTGCATCATTTTGGGGGCTCATCTGAAATACCTGGAGAGTAAGTAAATGCAGACCTAAAGCCTTTCACTTTCATTTCTGAGTCTTCTTGTCCTCAGACTTTTCCTGAAGGCAGTTGCAGTACTGAACCTCTGGTGAGCCAATTAGGAATGAATGGCACAGCTACAGAGGACAGAATGCTGGAGAGGACCACAACACACCCACTCCCATCATCCTTTGGGGTTGGGAATGTCAGTCTCATCCCAATCCAGCCTATTCTATGGCATTTTACTTATTTTATTCAGTACTCTCATGGTGCCTTTCTCTTCTTTTGTAACGTTAAGGGTGTTATTGCAAACTGCAGAGACATTACTACGTAGAATGAGCCTTTGACCCAGCCATCAGACATGCAATTCAGAATAATGTGATTTTCTTCTGTTCTTTGAGGCATCCCCCACCCCCATCCTGATAGCCATGTGGGGCGGAAATGAGCTGCTATTTACTGCCTGGGCCCAGGCCCCAGGGTGTCTTGGTGGCCAAGGGCCCCATGTGGCCAGCTGGCCAGCTTTTCTTGTTCACTATCCCCTCCCACCATATGCCCAGAGAGTCTTTTCTCCCCTGGCCAAGCCAGGAAGAGGGAACAATGATTGAAAATTTCTCTCCCTGTTGGAGGAACCCATTTGAATAGAGCTAGAGGTTTTTCCCCAAGAATCTCCCCATCTTCCCTGCCCTGCACTTATGATGGTTTTTTTTTTTTTCTTTTCTCCACACCGTCAGGAGTTATCTTTTATGCAAGAGGTTTTCTTTTTTTTTTTTTTTTTTTTTTTTTTTTTCTTTTCTTTTTTCCTTTTGGAAGGCATATTATTAGGCCAGGACCCCAATTTACAAGGCATCCTTTTCTCTCCCTTGCTTGAGGAGGACTCAGCTCCATATCTTTACCTTAGCATTATTAATTCCTGCTGAATTTCATGGCTAGAGGTCATGGTAGCATTCATGGATAGAGGATGCTCCCATTTCATGGATAGAGGTCACGCTAGCATCCATGACATAGACAAGGTCTAGGGAACTCAAAAGCTACTGATGACATTGGGAAAAGGCCAAATGTGGATAAGTGTGGATAATTCCTACCTTCTAGGTCCCTTGTTAATGTGAGTGAAAAACCTCTGTTTTCCTCATGAAACCCCAGTAATTGAAAGCAGAAAGATCCCTCTCAAAATCTGTAGGGCCCCTAACCCATGGAGAGTAAAGAATGTTACTTTCTAACAGGCCCAGGAGACTCATGTTCTTGGGACCTCAAGAAAAGAGGAATTTACTCAACTCATAGGTATTTGAGGGTACAAACCCATGAGTTGGCTCAGCTTTAAAAGGTCTTATATGGGATTCCTTGTGGAACAGAGTACCGTCAAAGCCAATTTAAAAGCCTTTATGAAAAATAATTATTCTTGCTGTACTTTATGCAAATAATCAAGCCAAGTATAAGATTAAAGTTTATTTTACAAGCAACTCAGTCCTATCATGATTTGTTTTTGACAAAAAATGAGGACTAGAGGACTAGAGAAAAATTATATTTCCAAACTTACCATATACTTGTCATTACATTATAATCTTATCAGTTGTTTTTAAGTTTTTGCCTACATTTTAGACTAATCTGCTTACTCCTGTGAACCAGCCAGTGATCTCTGGCTATAGCTTGGAAGAAAAAGACAGAAGGGTAATATGAAAGTCTGGATCAATATTCTGGTTCTGGACAATTATCCTGCAAAACCTGAAAGGTGATAAGAATAAATGGGGTGCCCATAATCCAGAAGTTTCTTTGTTTACAAAAATAAGACCAAGGGAGCCGACCAAAGGCAAGCCCCATGCACCCAAATCTTAGCATGCATTAACTACAACCACCAGTTATCTGGGCATGTTGGCAGCCTTGGGATTTTTTTGACCTGTCCTTACCCCCTTGCTTTGTTTTGATATATGTCTTCTAATAACCCTATTCTTACTTAGTGGTCATTAAACTTCAAATGGTGTTGCAAATGGATGTGTCATTCTTCTGGAGACCCTTAAATCAACCTTAGGAGGAATTCTAACTGCTGCTTTCCCAAAACAGTGTTCCCTGTCAGCAGGAAGCAGTCAAGAGTTGTCATAAGCCAGTTTCCCCAACTGCAGTTGGGGTCTCCTCCACTCCTGAAATGGGGAATGAAAGGCGTTAGCCAGCTTGATTTAGGTAGACAGTAAGGGAAGGGTCCTGGAGTGACTTGGATCCATCCCGGATAGCTTCTGGCCCATGCCGCTTGTGCTTGCACCAGAAGTTTTGTACAGATAAGGGAACTTGCAAAGGCAGCTTGACTAAGCATGCCCACAGCAGACTAAACGCCCGCATGCAGACTGGGGAAAGGGGGTGGAGGCACCAGGAATTTGCACCTGATACAAATAGAGAACCCCATCATTCAGTATGTAAAAACTCTTGTATTCAACTGTGAAGGGGGCAGCCGGCAACCTGCTTTTAGGGTCCCTCATTTTGCTAAAAGCTTTCCTTTTCACTTAATAAACTCTATTATTCCAATATTTCATCGACAACTGCGTGCCTATTTCTCCCTGGTTGTGAGAGAAGAGTCTGGCACTAGCTGAGCTAAGGAGCAAAAATCCTGCATCACAACTTAACATAGAACACAGTGAATCCTAAAACGAAACCAGAAATAAAGCTTTTAAAAATAACAAATACAATCTTAAATATAGGGACAGCTAAATAGAATAAAAAACTAAAATAAAATATATGCCACCAATGTTCATTTTAGTGATGTTTTCATATTTCTAAAGATCATCCAAGGCGATAGTTTAGAAATTAAAATGAAAAGTACATTTTTAGAATGTATTAAAGGTATTATAACTCTGTCCATCTTTATTTTCATACTGTGTCTGCCATCTCAAGTAGGATGATAATATGCCTAACACCAAGACTTACTTTTCTCATTTTCCATGGTCAACATAATAATTACTGTAAAGGCAAACAGCATGGCTGAGTACAAAGTACATTCAACAGGTAAAGCATACAGTATAAAGTCTATACTGTAGCTATGCAAATGCCATCGTTCTCAAAAGCACAAGTAAATATTGATTAAGAATTTTAAGTACTTCGAAGGTTGCTAGAGCAAAATGAATAACTTGGGAGTTTTTAGAGATTGTTTTTCCTCTAATAGGTTCCTGGAACTGAGTGATTCATACTTCTGATAGAAGGGGGCAACATATTAGACAGCAGAAAATGGTTCAAGACAACATCTCAGAGAAACTTTAAAAAATAAAGAATAAAAAATAAGTCTTTATTTGATACTTTAAAAAATAAATAACCTCAGTAGAAATCCATTTTAATTTTAACCTTTATGTTATTAACTAGAACTCATATTTTATTCTAGTTCCTTTCGTATAATTCACATCTGCCATACAATGTCACTGAAGAGAGACTGAAGAAAAAATTGTCTTACTTCATAGGACATTAAGGTAAGCTGATTTTACCAAAATCCTTTACAAATTTGTTAAGGCCAATGTTGTTAGACCCTGAAAACAACATGAGAAATTAACTCTTGAATTTCATGCCAGAAGTAACAGAGGCCTAGAAGATATGTAATGGCCTCACCATCCATGCTGTTAATCACGTTAAAAAACTCAACAACAAACAGACCCCAAGGACACCTTATGCCCTCAAAGGCAATTTGCCACTTAAAAATAAATTCTCACATCTGTCTACTATATTCTCTCAAACCTTGATAGCCTAAGCTTCCATCCATTTTTTTCTCCTTTGGAAAGAAGAAATAAAAAACTAAAATATATGCCACAAATGTTCATTTTAGTGATGTTTTCATATTTCTAAAGGTCACCCAAGGAGATAGTTTAGAAATTAAAATGAAAAGTACATTTTTAGAATGTATTAACAGTATTACAACTATGTCCATGCTGGAAATAAAGCTGGACATAGTTATAATACCTTTAATACATTCTAAAATGTAGTAAAGCCTACTATGTATGTTCTCTGTCCTCCTGTCTCCTTTCCCTCTAATTTGTGTCCCCGATAAAGCCAGAGTGATTTTGAAGTTTACATGTAATCGCAATACTTTCTACAAAAATGATTTTAGTACCTTCTCACTGGTCTTCAGATGAAGGCTAAGTTCCTTGACCTGAGACCTGACTGTTTCTCAGCTAAACCTCGCTTCCCGCCATGCCCCACTGATCACTGCTTTGCAGCCACACCGGCCTCCTGTGCGTGCTCCTCACTCTGGAGGCTTTCCTTGCCCAGTCCAGTTACTCCCTCAGACCTCAACTCCAGCCTTACTTCCTAGAAGTCTGCCACGACTTTCTGACTTATTTAATAAACCCCTGTCGTAGAGTCTTATAGCAGCGTGGAGCTTTCTTTCATAGCAGTTGATGACAGTCATGATTTCACACCTGCATATGTGATGTAGTCTCCCCATGAAATTATAAATTCCAGAAAGGCAGCATTGGAATCATAGTGTTTTCTCACCACCAGTCACTAAAAGCTGATCACAATTTCTAGGCCAACAAAATTACAAAAGTGATCTGAAAAAATGAAAACTATGTAACGATATTCAAAATATTTTACTAGTAGGAATACTTTACTTAAAAGAAAATCTTACACAAAAATCTTAAAATTTAGAGCAAATAAAAGTGGCACATTAATCATATGTTTAAGTTTAGTTTTAACATTTATGTAAGGTAGTCATCAAATTTTAAAATTGTGAATATTTTGGAAATTACAAAATGTTTTGAAAAAGAAATTGGATTAGGGGATTTTGCATGAAAAGTTTCAAGGACAAACAAGCCTAAGGATCTGTTTCATCTTACAGTTTTGTTTTGATTAGTTGAGTGGAGTAAAATCCAAATACATATAAGTGGGCAGCTACAACAGTATCAGTTAGCATTCTATTCACAGGATGCTTTTCATTTAAAATGAAGCAGAATGTAGCAGAATCCTGAATAACAGAGGGTTTTTTATCTCCATGATTCAATCAATAGCAACCTCTAATTACTGCTTACCTTCTCTGACTGGTGAAACATTTATAATGAGCAGAAGACTGAGATCCTCAGCCAGTGTAACAATTTATTTTTGGTGAAAAATAATATTCCAAATATACCTTAAAATGGAATAAATGAGTAATTTTTTAATTAAGTCTCTGTTATGTTGGTGACATTTGTCTCAGATATTGCATAAGTTTTCAAGACACTCCACATGTTTTCTGTTTGTCAAGTTCAATCGCAAATCCATTCCCTAACACTATCTGCCAGAGTATTACTTAAACGATGCGATCTCCCACTGCCAAATGAATCCTTCCAGTTTATTAAAAAATAAAACATATTGTACAAACATGTCTGAGAGAAATGATGCATTTGAGATATTAAGCAAATGGATTATTTTCATCCACAAAATAATGAGTTTGTCTTGTATGATATATTCAAACCTCCACCTTGATTCTAGACTGTTACAAATATTTCTGAAAAAGTCTGCTGTTTAATAAGATTATTAATACTTTTGACAATTTTTTGACATTTTCCAAAACTGGTTTTGAAAGATGCTGGCTTCTGTAATTTCCTTGCAACATGTGGCGCTGACTTGAACACATTTCAGCAATAGACTCATGCTTGCCACCTCGGCAGTTGTTGACCTCAGTGTTTTCACACTGCCAGTACAGATGTCACTACATTTTTGCCAACATCCTTTATGGGGTGTAAAAAAGTGAACAAAACACTGGCAAAAAAAAAAATTCTACTGTTGTCTAAGTGTCAGATGTTTAAATTAATGCACTTCCTAACATTCATCTGCATGTACAGTATAAAATAGGCAAATGGAAATCAGAAACACATGTACTCTCACTGAAATGAATTGTAAATGGGACAGTCATTAATGCCAGCCCATAAATTCAAGTGGACAAAGATATAAATATGTAATCCAACAATTTCTACACCAAGCTCTCTTTTATTAGGTTGTAAATAACTAAATATTTGAGTGTTTCATTTTATCCCCAGAAGTATATCAAAGTTCCCAGTGAGTTTATGCAGTACTAGGTATTAGGATGCTGTACCCCTGGTAGTATTTGGTATTTGACCTCATTACTGGCTACTGAAATTTTTACTTCCTTTGTCAGATCTTGCGAGTCTTCTAATGTACCGCCATGCTTGCTAGGGCATAGGAATTTGCACATGGGAATACACAGTCTTTTATTCCAGTACATAATTCCCAGAAGTCATTTCCTTCTCAGGTGGCTTCTGGTCTCCCTGGAGCTCACCAGAGGTTTTAGGTTTCAAGGTCCCTCTCTATTTATTTTCTGTTCACATTTATTTTTATTTTTCGTACTGGCCAAGACGATCTCTTTTTCCTTTTTATTATAGGAAATAAAAGATGTATTCTTTTCTGCCTGTTCTTTGCAGAAAAAATATTAAATTTTCTAAATTTTATAAAGGCTACAGATGAATTCTGAAATATTCATCCATTCCATCAGGAAGTGCTTGAATATCTACTAAATGGCAACCACTCTTTTCTGGATATTTAGCAGTAAGCAAAAACAAAGTTATGCTTGTGGGAAGAAATAAAAAATAAGCAATTTTAAAAATAAATATAAACCATATTCTGAGAATGCTAATTTTTGCATTTTGTAAGAGGATAAATGGAGATATCCTCTCCGAGAAAGTGACATTTGAGGAAATACTTGAGTCAAATACAGAATTTGGAAAGAAAAATTAGTAACTGCAATGTCCTTATTATAGGCTGGACTTAGCCAGCTTTAGGAATATGAAGAAGGTCAATATAACTGGAGTCGAGAGGGCAATGGAAGGAAGGAATCGTTATATAATAAAAACCACTGTGGACTTCCAGCCTTTCTTGTCTTTCCACCTTCACCCATTTCTGGAGTCAGCACAAAGATGGGCATGGAAAAAGAGAAAAATATCTTCAGTAAAAAGAATAGAAACTAATATCTCAAATCTTTTCTAAACTAACAAAGATTCCACAGAATTTCAGACTTTGGAAAAATGTTATCATTCTTGTGTGATGGTCATTCTTGGAATTGTTTCTGCTTTGAAATACCTGAGGATGACACGGTTTGCAGTTCCCTCCCAGTTGATTCCTATCATGTACGTCTTGCAGTGTTAGTCATCCAGGAATTTTGTCCTAATTGTGTCTGCTGCTCCTTCAAATGCAATGAATTTAATTTACCTTAGCTATTAATTTACTTAAACTCTTTTGGTGTTGTTAAGCCATTCACAATAAGCTAAAAGGAAGCTAAAGTTTTGTTTATGTCCTTTATTCTATGCTTAAAATAAGAAACACACACTTTGCAAGGTCCACAAAACTATTGTGCAAAAGTGCACAATATAAAATTCTTTAAGAATTTGGGAAATGTTTATCCAAATATTTGTAAAATGCAAAGACATTATACTTTCTTGTCTTTGAGTGAATTCAATAAATGTTATTAGGCTACCCCTTTAATTCATGCATTATTGGCAATGTGCTTGTTACTCGTTGAAGAAATAGTCATTGAGGTATACTGAAAACTGTCCTTTGATGTAAAGCTGAATATATCAGAATCATTGTCGAAGCTTATTTTAAAATTTCTTGCTATTACTAGTGATAAAGTTCTATATTTAAGAATAATTATTTGTATTTAACTTGAAAAGAAATAACTTTTAGAAGTGTAAATTTAGGATGTTTACCAAAAGCTTAAACTTTAGATACTCTAATAGTCAAATAAGCTTCAGAACCATTTGACCGATGCAGCATTATCAAGACTTAGCTACATGTCCACTTGTTATTGTGTAACTCTCAGGAGCGTGCATGGTGCTTTGTCTGGCATTTAATTAAGCCCATTTCACGTCTCTCATGAAAGAATAATGGCTTGAAAAAATGATTAGAAAAAGTCAAGCTCAACCCCAAGTACAAAGAATGATAGATGCATAGCTACAAACAAATGTATGCTCAGAAATGGCCAGAAGATGTTATTGGGGTTGTGCAGAAATCAGTTGACATAAAAAACTAACAATCGTCGCTGATATGTTAACAGATGCTAAAAGCCACAATTAACAATAGTCACTGATATGTTAACAGATGCTAAAAGCTACATTTGCTTGGGTAGTTTACTTATAGTTTAAAAATATTTGAATAAAATGTTTTATAAATGCAAATTATACTTCTATAAAGTACTTGAAGCTTAATCAGAAGTTTGAAACTTTGATCACTCCAAATTATCTGAGTGGAATAAGGAACAAAAGCTAGTCTCTACTTCTTTATAACCTGGTCAGCCATGTAAACATAATGAAAAAAGAATAGTATGAACTCAGTAAGAGATAATATTTATCAACTCTATATTTTTCAGAGCTCCAACAAATGCCAACAGAATTGATGCAGAGCCAGAGCCAAGGACACTATAGAAAATGGTTGGCAGCAAAGCCAGACAAAGGAAACAAATCAGAAAGTGGTAGCCAACCTTATTTGAAAACACGGTAAGCCTGACACGAATATTGTATACAATTATAATCTCTTCACCTCAGGAAGGATATAATAGAGCTGCAGAAGGAGAAGAATAATTTTAAAAATTCAAACAGGCAGAGAAGCTTCTATAAAATAAAAGATTAACATCTTTAGATTTTAGTGACAGATTTAGATGAATTAGTGAGCTTTCAGCCTTCTCTTCATTCACTTTCTTATCTCTCATGAGAGCTCTCTTTCCAAACCAAAAATCTGCTTTCACTCCCCTATTAAAAACCATTTAGGAACTTTTGAATTCCTATTAGTAAAACCCACTTTCTTTAACATGGCATGTCAGATCCACCACAATCAACCTGCACGGGAAGGTTTTTCCTGTCTTTCCGGTCATATTCTTTCCCCTCACGTTTGGTTTATTCAGGGATATCCATTAGTCCCCTAAGAACTTGAAATTTTACTATTCAATTTCCTCTAGCAGAAACACATCTACTTCCTTTTTTTCTTTTTCTTTTTTTTTAGATGAAGTCTTGGTCTGTCCCCCAGACTAGAGTACAGAGGTGACATCTTGGCTCATTGCAACCTTTGCCCCCTGAGTTCAAGCAATTCTGCCTCAGCCTCCCAAGTAGCTGGGATTACAGGTGTCTGCCACCATGCCGGCTATTTTTTTTATTTTTAGTAAAGACAGGGTTTTGACATGTTAACCAGGCTGGCCTTGAGCTCCTGACTTCAAGTGATCCCCCTGTCTCAGCCTCCCAAAGTGCTGGAATTACAAGTGTGAGCCACTGCGCCTAGCCCCTTTTCTACTAATTAGACTTTAGCACTGCATTCAACATGAAATTATACTGTGTCAGGAAAGTAAGTGTTCTCCCTACTCTTCACCTGCATTAACAACCTTACTTCCTTCTGTAGCAATATTTATTCTCTACTTTGTCCTTAATAACAGGACCACACATTTTCTGTAGCAGCCATGTATCCCTCTTAAGAAAAAAGAGACATTGCCCAGACTCTTTTATAATTATATGTGGGCCAATATAGAAAATGAGATATAAGTGGAAGTCATTTGGGGAAACTTTCAGGGCCTTTGTTGGTCTTTTTACCTTTCCTTTTGGGACTACAAAGCAAGGTCACGTGCTAAGGAGATTAGGATAAAAATACACATGATCTGGGTCTCTGGTGTCATTTCCAGATGCTGCACTTCGAGATTTCTTGTTACATATGAAAGTTAATTCCCTCATTTGTCTAAGATGTTTCTCAGTTATATTTTGTGTTACTCCAGAATTATAATTATTTGTTTGCATTTTAGTCTCCTCCGCAGGAGCATAAATTCATAGAAACGCGTTTACCTTTGTTACCACAAAGTATAACATCTAGCACAAAGTAGGTGATAATTTATGAGTAGTGGCAAAGAAATTGCTGCTATTAACAACTTTACCGTATGAAAAGGACATTTATGTTTTCAGTCAGAAATGGATTGATAAAAGTTTTAATAAATGTATGGAACGTGGGTTAACAACAGGTAGTTGATGGTAGAATTGTTGCTATAGGGCTTATACATAGCTTTTGTAACATCAAGGAAGTCAACTACTAACTGCCGTTGGAGCCATTATAAGCCTCAGAATAAGGAGTAGTACAACTTTTACGTGACCCAGTGTGACATGTTCTCTTTTCAATGAAAAAAAGAAAATCCATGGAAAGAAAACTGTGATGTTGAAGAACTCTCAGAAGAGAATCTTTCAGAAGTAAACGACAGAAAATAATTTGGTAACAAAAAAAGTGTCATGCCAAGAATTACAAATCACATTCAGTATTTGGTGTCTAGGTTTTCCAATAAGCTGGAGAACCTGTGCTTCCCTCTTTTTCCTGCTAATTTCCACTAAAACCCTGGATATTATATGCAAAATAAGAAGATAAAATAAAAACCTTGGATATTATATACATAAGGAGACTGTGAAATATAGAGAGAAGAAGGCAGGCAGGTTAATGACTTTAAAACTCAAAGAATGACACCGTGGGCTTATTTTTACCTATCCCAGACATGGAGCTGAAGAAGCTAACAACCTCAAGACACAAAGCAGCACTGACAACTCTTCCCTTCCTTCCAAAACAATTTTGCTCTCTTAAGCCAAAGGATAAGGAAAGTGGAAGCCTAACAAGACAGAAAATTTTAGAAAATAACAGCTATATGGCCAGGCGTGCTGGCTCATGTCTGTAATCACAGCAATTTGGGAGGCCAAGGTGGGTGGATCATGAGGTCAGGAGTGCAAGACCAGCCTGGCCAACATGGTGAAATCCCATCTCTACTAAAAATACAAAAAGTAGCTGGGCATGGTGGTGCGCACCTGTAATCCCGGCTACTCAGGAGGTTGAGACAGGAGAATCACTTGAACTGGGAGGCTGAGGTTGCAGTGAGCTGAGATCATGCCACTGCATGCACTCCAGCCTAAGTGACAAAGTGAGATTCAGCCTAAAAAAGAAAAAAAAAAGAAAAAGAAAAGAAAAATAAAACAACAGCAGCTATATATTAGTTATTTATCACATAAATTACTGTGGCCTGAGCCCACATCAGCAAAAACCAAGCCAGATTCCTAGGCTTTCACCATCACCAGGTGGCAATGATGAATGACCCTCATTTCCCCACCTTCCACAAAAGTCATATCAAAGAAAGACATTTTTTCCCTCTGATTAGTAGCAAGTCCCCTCTAGTGTCAGTGGAGACCAGGTGGAAAACCTGGATGTCCACTCCAAACCAATAGTAATAAGGCATCCCTCCCACATGCTTGACTGGTGTCAGAAGGAGACCAGGGGAGAGTCAGGACTTTTAACCCTACCCAATAGCAATGAGATCAACCCCTACCACAAGTGTCAGTGGGGGCCAAATGGGAAACAGTAAATAGGTATTAATTATAAAAACTGCAACTAGGCCGGGCGCGGTGGCTCAAGCCTGTAATCCCAGCACTTTGGGAGGCCGAGGCGGGTGGATCACGAGGTCAAGAGATCAAGACCATCCTGGTCAACATGGTGAAACCCCGTCTCTACTAAAAACTACAAAAAATTAGCTGGGCATGGTGGCGCGTGCCTGTAATCCCAGCTACTCAGGAGGCTGAGGCAGGAGAATTGCCTGAACCCAGGAGGCGGAGGTTGCAGTGAGCCGAGATTGCGCCATTGCACTCCAGCCTGGGTAACAAGAGCGAAACTC
The DNA here is from genome assembly GCF_009761245.1 of Sapajus apella. NCBI lineage: Eukaryota > Metazoa > Chordata > Mammalia > Primates > Cebidae > Sapajus > Sapajus apella. The sequence continues at coordinate 26,955,843 of NW_022436959.1, forward strand.
CGTCCCAAAAAAAAAAAAAAACAAAAAACAAAAAACAAAAACAAAAAAAAACTGCAACTAACATTGTATTTAATGGTGAAACACTGAATGCTTTTTTACAAAGAGTAAGAACAAGACAAAGATGTCTGCTGAAAGTTCTACCTAGTGCAGTAGGCAAAAAGAAAAAAAAAAATAGAAAGCATACACATAATAAAGGAAGAAATAAAATCTCTACCTGAAGATGACATAATGGATTGTCCATATACAGTAATAGGAAATCCAAACTGATCTACCAAAAAACACCTACAACTAATAAGTGAATTCAATAAACATGCAAAAGGTAATTTTATTTCTAAATATTCACAATGTATACCTGAATACCAGAATTAAAAATACAATACCATTTAGAATTGTTGAAAATATAAGAAATATTCAAGTGTAAATCTATCAATACATGTATGGAGCTTGTATGCTGAAAACTACAAAATGCTGATGAAAGAAAAGGAGATCAAAATTAGTTTAGATATATACTATTTTCATGGACTAGAAGACTAAGCATAGTAAAGATATTAATTGCATCAAATTTATGTACAGGTTTAACATAATTCCTCTCAAATTCTAAGCAAGAATTTTTATAGATAAAGAAAAAAATTCCTCTAAAATTTCCTTGGAAAATAAAAGGAATCACAAGAGTTAAAATAATTTTGTAGAAGAATAACAAACTGGGAAGAATAAGTCTACTTCAGTTCATAACTTATATAGCTACAGTAATAAAGATTGTGTTGTCTTGTCTTAGAGACACATACATGGATCAATGGAAAAGAATGAACCTACACAAATATGACTAAATGACTTTGGTAACAGTGCAAAAGTTATTCACCAGAAAAATGATAAACATTTCAATGAATGAATAATTGGTGCTAGAGCAATGGGACATCCATAGGCAGAAAACTAAAATCTCACACTCAGTAAGAATATTTACTCAAAATCGTTCATGGACTTAAAAGTAAAACATAAAACTATAAACTTTTAGAGAAAAACATATGAGAAAATCTTGGCATCTAGATTGAAAAGAAGTTCATTAGAATTGACAAGAAGAACACACTACATAAAATTAAAAAATGATAAACTAAATTTCATGAAAGCAAAACAAAAACTTTTGATTTGTAAGAGATCAAGAGAACGAAAATACAAGCCACAGAGCGAGATAAAATATTATCAGCTATTTATCCCCAGAAGGACTAATCTCTATCCTACATAAAGGTTCTCAAAATTGACATTATAAATTCAACAATCCAATTAGAAAATTGGCAAAAGCCAAGAGGAACTATTTTATTAAAGATAATATACAGATGGCCAATAAGCATATGAAAAGTTGGTCGACACTATTAGCTACTAAGGAAATGCAAATTAATACCACACTGTGATATCACAACATACCTGTCAGTATGACTTGTTAAAAAGTAGCTACAACACCAAATGCTGAATCACTCATACATTTGAGGTAAAGCAAATTTTGCCTAATTTGTACAAAACTAAACATACATTTGCCACATGACCCAGCAGTTGCACTCTTGGGCATCCATCCCAGAGAAATGAAAACTTATGTTCATACAACAACCTATACATGAATGTTTATAGCATCTTTATTCGTAATAGTCTAAAACTGGGAACAACCCAGATGCCTTTAAATGAGTGAATGGTTAAACAAACTGCGATATATTCATATTATGGACTACATCTCAACACTAAAAATAAGCAAACAATTTTTACAAACAACAACTTGAATAAATCTTTAGAAAACTAAGCTGAATTAAAAATGATAATCCCTCAAGCAATACATATTTTATGAGTCCATTTATAAAATATTTTGAAAGGACAAAATTATAGAAATCGAGAACAGATTAGTTATTGTCTATGATTAAAGAAGGGGTGTGGGCTGGAAGGATCTGGAATGCCTGTAAAAAAGCAACAAGAGAGGTCTTTGTCTTGATAGACATGTTCTGTGATAACTATTAATGTCAATATTCTTGTCATAATATTTTACCATAGTTTTGCAAACGTTACCCAAGGGACAAATGAGGTAAATATTACAAAGAGATTGCTCTGTATTATTTCTTACAACTACATATGAATTTACAATTTCCTCAAGATGTGTAATTCAAAAAGTAAGGAGAAAGAAAAACATTCAGACAAATAAAATTGCTAGTCTCCCATATTTTTAAAACTTGAATTCAATCAAAATGACTTTGATGCTCTGCCAACAGCCACACACAAAGAGGAACATATCACTAAGAGCTGATTTTTAATTGTGCAGGACAACTATGCTGTGATAGACTGAATATTTATTTCCCTAAGTCAGAGACTTAAGAGTTCAGCTGCTCAGGTCCTGAAATTTTAGCAAGTTATTTTCTGCCAGAAGTTGTCCATCAGCAATGATTATTTATTTGTTTTTCTCAGTATCTGATTTTCACCTTAGAAATGTAAATGTCAACAATTGTGTGATAGAACCTGCATCAATAAAAAAGAACAATACGTGTTTTCCAGTAAGAGCTATTATCTATATTTAGTGTTTTAAAAATATTTTCAAAATAATAAACTAAAACAGCTACTTGAGTCAGTCATAGGTATATGTGGTTAGTGGAGAGTCATTCAGCTATTTCTCTGTACATGAATAGACAATTCTCAAAAAAAGATATACAACTGGCAAACAAATATTTAAAAACATGCTCCACATCACTAATGATCAGAGAAATGCAAATAAAAACCGCATTGCGATATACCACCTTGCTCCTGCAAGAATGGCGATAATCAAAAAATAAAAAATAATAGATGTTGGCATGGATGCGATATAAAGGGAACACTTCTACCTGCTCATGGGAATGTAAACTAGTACAACTGTTATGAAAAACAGTGTGGAGATTCCTGAAAGAACTAAAAGTAGAACTACGATTTGATCTAGCAATCCCACTACTAGAATCTACCCAGAGGAAAAGCAGTCGTTATAGGAAAAAGATATTTGCACACACATGTTTATAGCAGCACAATTTGCAATTGCAAAATATGGAACCAGACAAAATGCCCATCAATCAATGAGTGGATAAATGAATTGTGGTATATATATATATATATATATATATATATATATATATATATATACACACACACACACCCCCCACATGATATAAAATATACACACCCCAATTTTTTATTGTATGTATGTACATATATATGTGCATATATATATATTAGAGAGAGAGACAGAGAGATGGTCAATGGAGTACTACTCAGCCATAAAAAGGAATGAATTAATGGCATTTGCAGCAACCTGGAAGGAACCAGAGATGATTATTCTAAGCAAAGCAATTCAAGAATGGAAAACCAAACATTGTATGTTCTCACTCATAAGAGGAAACTAAGCTGTGAGAATGCAAAGACATAAGAATGATACAATGGACTTTGGGGACTCAGGGGAAAGGATTGGTGTGGGGGAGGATAAAAGACTAGAAATTTGGTTCAGTGTATACTGCTCGGGTGATGGGTGCACCAGAATCTTAAAAATCAACACTAAAGAACTTACTCATGTAACCAAATACCACCTGTTCCTCAAAAACCTATAAAATAATTTTTTTTAATTACAGGAAAAAGAACTTATGGTTCTAATAACACTTTAAACCATTATAACTTTCTCAGTCAAAAAAGCTCTCTTTTTATTAAAAGTAGACAAATCTGGAGAAGTGACACAGCAAGGGTCCTGTCTTACAGAAAAAATATGCTCATATCCTAAACTTTTCTTATATTTGTAAAACATCTCTGTGCTTTTCCCAAAGTGCTGCTGCTTCAGTTGGACTGCTGAAAGCTGTAAAGGTGAAGTGGAGCTCTGGGCGGGACCTCGTTTCATAAGAGTGCCTTTTTGCCTCGTAACATAATGGGCTCTTATCTAAAGTAAGAAAAACAATCTTTAGAAATGAAGCCATATTCTTAAAATCTCACCTGGCTTTGCAGATTTCCTTTGACCCAAGTGCATCAGAGCACTTAAAGTGGGACCTGATTTCCAATGGAAACATGTAAAAACAATAACTGTAGTATCCTGCTGACAGCTCTTTGACTTCCCTTTAGGATGTCTATGATTTGCCTACTTTTTAAAAACATTTTTACCTTATTCACAATGGAAAAAAAAGTGAAATGAAAGCATTTTTGTTTTTTTTTGGATAAAGAGAGACTAGGCTTTTTTTTTTTTTTTAAGCTTTCTTCATTTCACTTTGTTACTTGCATGGTGGCACCATTATCAATTGTTCTGATGGTGCTAGTGTCTAAGAAGCGTCTGCAATTAGTTTTATGAAAATTTCTCAGAGTAAAACTGCATTCATGGAATCCCATATTATTTTTTGTCAACTGGGTAATGATGTTATTATAAAATCTATAAAATCATACTCAAGTGTTAAATTATATGGAAAACCACTAGTCATAAAGACAATAACAATGCAATCATGACTTCTTAAGGTTGTTCTAACTTGTAATGGAGTAAAAAGTCCCCATTGTGTGTGAGTGAATTTTCATTGGCAACAAGCAAAAACCATCTGAAAACTGGAAAACTTATGTTTACATCAGTATATCTACTGTAATTCCAGATTCATACAGTGCATCCTTTCTTTGAAGTTGTTTTAGAGGTGATTTATTATTTGTTCACCACCATTTTGAAGGTGAAAAAATTCTCCTTTTATTGTCTACCCATTTACTTGCATATCTATATATATTACATATCTCTCTATATATGAATATATATAATTTCCTTTTCTTAGAAAGTCAGTATAGTAAAACCATTGTATTTTTCAATTCCAGTGGAAAAAATAAGCGAATACAAATAAGAGTTTTTCCCAAAAATGTAGGTTAAGAGATACTACTGCAACTCAAAACCAAATATAATTCTATACATTCTAGCAGTCAAGACAAAAAAAATTATTCATTGCTTAAAAATTATACCAGTTCAGAATGGTAAAATGAAGTGTAATACTCAGAAGAATTTGTGATGTGACTGTGTTGGAAATTATCATCTTCAGTAAATGTTTTGTGAAATGTGAAGGAATATGCTTTCCGTAGACTAGGAATGTACTTATTTTTTGTTTCAGGGAATTTATGGAAAAGCTTTAGTCAGAGCCATACTATGTCAGAAGCAGAACTAAAAATGTGAACTTGATCTTTCAGTTCTGAGGTTTGTCCTATGATTATGCGTAGTCTAACCTTCTATTGTTCTGCTTTGCAGAACTGGTACAACGCCTTGAAGATGAACTACGTAGGCATTAGAATCATTGTAATACATAGCTAGGCCTTTTTGACCCTTGTAGACCCTGACCCCAAAAGAGGGGCTAGTTGAACCAATTTGGCAATAAATAGCTGTGATGAGAAGGTTTTGACACTGAGGTAAAAGACCCCACCTTTTACATATATCTAAAATTCTTTGATAGGAAAAGAAATCCTTTTATTTTATTTTTTTCTATTATTGTAATCTTTTTTTAATATATATTTTATTGCGTTTTAGATTTTGGGGTACATGTGAAGAACAGGAAAGATTGTTGCATAGGTACATACATGGCAATGTGGTTTGCTGCCTTCCTCCCCATCACCTGTATCTGGCATTTCTCCCCATGTTATCCCTCCCCAACTCCCCACCCCCTGTCCCTCCCCTAGTTCCCCTCTACAGACCCCAGTGCATGATCCTCCCCACCCTGTGTCCATGTGTTCTCATTGTTCAACATCCGCCTATGAGTGAGAACATGCAGTGTTTGATTTTCTGTTCTTGTGTCAGTTTGCTGAGAATGATGGTTTCCAGGTTCATCCATGTCCCTACAAAGGACACAAGCTCATTGTTTTTTATGGCTGCATAGTATTCCATGGTGTATATGTGCCATATATTCTCTGTCCAGTCTATCATCGATGGGCATTTGGGTTGATTCCAAGTCTTTGGTATTGTAAACAGTGCTGCAATGAACATTCCTGTGCATGTGTCCCTATAATAGAATGATTTATAATCCTTTGGATATATACCCAGTAATGGGATTGCTGGGTCAAATGAAATTTCTATTTCTAGGTCCTTGAGGAATCGCTACACTGTCTTCCACAATGATTGAACTAATTTACACTCCCACCAACAGTGTAAAAGTGTTCCTGTTTCTCCACATTATCTCTGGCATCTGTTGTCTCCGGATTTTTTAATGATTGCCATTCTAACTGGCGTGAGATGGTATCTCAATGTAGTTTTGATTTGCATTTCTCTAATGACCAGTGTTGATGAGCATTTTTTCATATGTTTGTTGGCCTCACATATGTCTTCTTTTGTAAAGTGCCTGTTCATATCCCTTGCCCACTTTTGAATGGGCCTGTTTGTTTTTTTCTTATAAACCTGCTTTAATTCTTTGTAGATTCTGGGTATTAGCCCTTTGGCAGATGGGTAGATAGCAAAAATTTTTTCTCATTGTATTGGTTGCCAATTGACTCTAATGATTGTTTCTTTTGCCATGCAGAAGCTCTGGAATTTATTTATATCCCATATATCTATTTTGGCTTTTGTTGCCAATGCTTTTGGTGTTTTAGTCATGAAGTCCTTGCCTATGCCTATGTCCTGAATGGTTTTGCCTAGGTTTTCTTCTAGGGTTTTTATGGTGACAGGTCTTATGTTTAAGTCTTTGATCCATCTGGAGTTAATTTTAGTGTAAGGTGTCAGGAAGGGGTCCAGTTTCTGCTTTCTGCACATGGCTAGCCATTTTTCCCAACACCATTTATTAAACAGGGAATCCTTTCCCTCTTTCTTGTTTTTGTCAGGTTTGCCAAAGATCAGATGGTAGTAGATGTGTGGTGTTGCCTCCGAAGCGTCTGTTCTGTTTCATTGGTCTATATCTGTTTTGGTACCAGTGCCATACTGTTTTGATTATTGCAGCCTTGTAGTATAGTTTGAAGTCAGGTAGTGTGATGCCTCCAGCTTTTTTCTTTTTGATTGGAATTGACTTGGCTATGTCAATTAGAATTGATTTGGCTTTTGGTTTCATATGAAATTTACAGTGGTTTTTCCCAGTTCTGTGAAGAAGGTCATAGGTAGCTTGATGAGGATAGTGTTGAATCTATAAATTACTTTGGGCCGTATGGCATAGAAAATCCTTGTATTTTACCATCAAAGTGATGTGCCTAAAAGTAAATAACTCTGGAAAAGCTAATAATTCCATTAAGCTTTAATGGAGAAGAAAACTGATAGCATGAAGACAATTTTGGCGTGAGAGAAAGAAAAAGAGAGAGGTGTGCTTTTGTGGTAAGTTTCAGAAAATACAGATTTCTGAATTATATCTTCAGTGGTCCTGCTTTATTATGTTGGATGGGGTTCCAAAAGTCTGCACAACTAACAAATAAACTTCTTGTGTAACACTGATATGGGCCGTCTGTAAACTTCATTCAGGAAGACCATTAATGGGAAGGAGACCAAGAAGCAAAGGCCATTTTGGCAACAGGAGCCGCAGGTGAAGATGAACTTGACACAATATGTGGTTTCCAATTTAAGAAGTGTCAATGTGCACAAAGAAGCATTAACAAGGGACTTTTTAAAAAATAAAGTTTATAAACCACAAAGCATCCTATTGAAATAGAAAATATAGGTCAGGCACAGTGGTTCACCCCTGTAATCCCAGCACTTTGGGAAGCTGAGTTGGGAGAATTACTTGATCCCAGAAGTTCGAGACCAGCCTGGGTAACATGTCCATAGCCTGTTTCCACAAAAAATAAAAAAACAATAGCCAGGGTTGATGGCATATGCTACCAAGTAGTCGCCAGCTACTCAGGAGGCTTACGTGAGAGGACCAACTGAGCCCAGGAGTTCGAGGCTGCAGTGAGCCATGACAGTGCTACTGCACTCCAGCTTAGGTGACAGAGCAAGATCCTGTCTCATTAAAAAAAAAAAATAGAAAGTGTATTCAGCCTACTCTTTAATTGCTAACTTTTATGAATGCTTATTATGTGCCAGGCAATTTACCAAGTGTTATTTTCATATATTGACTTATCCTTACAAGAAACTATGAGGTAAATACTAATGAATATCATCTTTATCCTGTTGCAGCAATGAGGAAATGAAGCATAAAGAAGTTCTGTATCTTGCTCTGGCTCACAGCAAATGAAACATAGAGCCATGGTCTGCACCAGGCACTTGGTCTCCAGAGCTGAACTCTAGACTAAATATATATATATATATATATTTAATGGCAAAATAAATAAATATTATATATATTCATAATAAATATATATAATTATAATAAATATACATATAATTATATGTATATTTATTATAAATATATAATTATATATATTTATTATATATATATTTATAATAAATAGAATTATATATATATTATGAATATATA
>NW_022436959.1:26964620-26978105 GCF_009761245.1 Sapajus apella
TGGCAAAATATTTCATGGTGAAATAAATTTAATGGCAAAATAAATATATATATTATTTAAATAAAGATATATAATTATATATTTACATTATATAAATATATATATAATATATATTATGTATATTACATAAATATATATTATATATGTATATTATATAAATATATATAATTATACAAAATAAATGTATATAATTATATATAATCATATATATAATTATATAATTATATATATTTATTTTGCCATTAAACAGCTTTGCCATTAAATTTATTTTGCCATGAAATATTTTGCCATTTTATACACACACACACACACACACACACACAGACACACACAAATATATGTTAACATTTCTATTCCTTGACATCGATTTATTTTGCCGTTAAATAGCTATGATGGATGGGGGAAAAACGGAAAGGAAACTGATAGGATGAGGAAATAAAAATGTCAAACCTTGAGTGTATATATACTTTTGGATGGGGGGAGGATAAGCCTTAGTTTATTTTTTTCAATTTGAAGTCATTGTCTAATGGAATATTTTGTTGGATGGGTAAAGTAAAATTTTATTATGAAAAATGTTAAATACAGTTTCTCAAATACAAACAAAATACCTCCATACTGATGTATACTTAAGAAAATATTTGTTTCTTCCTTTAGAATCATGTTTTCATTTAGTCACCGAAAATGCCTCATTTTATCACTGTCACTAAGTAAAGCCTACTCTGATTTCTCTTTGTTGAACAAAATAAAGTCTCAGATCTTTTCTTTTTACAAGTTACAAAGCAATGAATAATTTTTTAGTCTGTCTGTCAAAGCCAGATTTATATTTTGAAGATAATAGTGGATTTCAGTAAACAGATGGCAAATCCCAGGCACTGTACATTTCATTTAATATTTTTATCATATTCCAACTATATATTTATGTAAAACTTGGGATAAATAATGTGTAATAAGATAAATATCATTCCAATAACATGGCTTACAAATATTAAAGAAAAATATCCCAAAACATTAAGGACTAAATTAACTTTAATGTATCTGAGAGTCTTTTAGAATATTTCTTCTAAAGGACAAAAAAAGTCATTATTTTAGTGTTTATTTTTTACAAAAGGTTATTTTAAATTGTTCAGTGAAATCATACAAAATGGTATTAAATTATCAACATAATACATATCAAGATACACATTTGAAAACAAATTTCCATGAAAGCTGACATTGCAAACATACTCTCCTACAAGACTGGAAGCAAAACACTTGTTCCAGTAAGTACATTCCACTTACTTTTTAAAAAAAATTCCGAAATATCACTGAAAAATAATTTTCATTCAATTATTAAAGACAAAAATGGTAGGACTATGGGAGGCGTAGCCTTGAGAAAGTTTGGCTTTGAACGGTGCTGCATTTCATTATATTCCAATCAAGCAGTCAGGTTTCCTCACCTCTAGAATTCACGTTCTGCTGATTATCATTTAAGTACATTAATTGGTTACAGTGTAATTTCTGGCTAGACCCATATGAACAAAGAATTGTTACTGATGGCTCATTCACAGTTTTAGTCCCTTTTGTGTAGTTGGCTAAGAGATTCCCTCCAGATTTCTCTATCATCACCTACACAGCTCTCCCACTGGCTATAAAATACTGCAGCAGCTTGTAGGTAATTGATCAGACAAGTGAACTGTAAAATATTCATTTTCTACTTCAACAGCCAAATAAATCTTTTGGGAAAAGGATGAAAATATTGCTTATGCACATCAGGTCAGTAGAGTAACAGCAAGTTTGCTGATAAGCAGGGGTCCACTACAGAGCGAATGCTTAATTCCGTGCTATGCCAGAGACCGAGAGCCTCTGTGCAGGCTTCCCCATGCCTTTGGTACAAGACTCATTATATACTGAACCTGAGGCATCAACATCAGCGCCCTAGTCCTGTTGCTCAAAGGATAGTGCTTCCTCTCTTAATTAATCAGTTTCATCTTGGCATAACATGCCAAATAGCCAATTAACACTTAGCTACTGTAACCAACATGCTAAATACTAAATTGCTAATGAAACAAGAGGAGAAAGGTAGCTGTGCAAAGGATGATGGGAAAACAGGTCAGTGGATTGCTTTATAATACCTTCATCTCGTTTTCTCTTTTACTAGGATTATTCCTCTCTGCCGAATTTTTAAATAACTGTTAAGCTTCTTTGATTGGAAATTATTAGAAGTAGACTGCCCTCAGATTAGTTAAGCTACAGCAAAATATAGTTCATTATTTCAATCTCACTCTGTGTTTGCAATAATAAAAAATATTAGGAGACTTTTGCCTTGGTCTTGTTTCTGTTTCTTATTTATAAGGAGTCTCGATCAGTGGAAAATAAACTTGAAAATTATTTTTCTGCAACATAACATTCTCTAGAGCCTTGATATATTTTCCTTTTTGGTCCCTTCATGGAATTTTGAGTAGATTTAAAAAGTGGTCCAAACACTATAGTCATTAAAACTTAGTGTACTTTGTAACTTTAATTTGTAATCTTGGTTTCAAACTCATCTGTTCCCCTACCTGTACCATGGGGTTGGGTCCCTCTCCTCCTCTTTTGAAGCTTGGTTCCGTGAGAAGAAGGAGGAAAATAATTTCTTTTAAGTGGTCATACTTATACTCCTCCCTCCATTGGGTGTCATTATTTCTTTTTTTGTTTTTACTTGCTTTTTTTTGTTTTTATCATATTTTAAGTTCTGGGGTACCTGTGCAGATCATGCAGGATTGTTGCATAGGTTGGGGGGGTAGGGGAGGGATAGCAGAGGGTGGCGAGATTGGGGAGGGATAATATTAGGAGAAATACCTAATGTAGATGACGGGGGATGGATGCAGCAAACCACCATGGCAAGGGTATTACTATTTCTTAAACTTGCTCTGATAAGGTATTGATATTTTTGTAGGGGAGAAAAAATATTTTTTTCTTCAACCTTCAAAACTTCTTAGTAGGAACAGATCCCTAAGACAAAAGACACATTAACAAAGTGGAAGTTTGTTAGCGTAATATTTTATGTATACAGGAGAGATAGGCAGGAAATGAGTAATTCTAAAAGAGGTGCCTTTAACTCCCAGCTTACATAGATAGCATCTTTGACAAAGAATAGTGAATTTTTAGAGAAGTGACAAAAGGACAGGACTTTGAGTCTTTAGGGGCAGCAGATTGTGAGGGGATGAACACATGGCAGATGAAGGCTAATTAGTAAAGCTTGCTGATATAGATCCTTCTGGTGCCACCTTTGGGGCATAAAATCCTAGAGTTGTCTTCAGTGCTTAACCTTTGTCCTCCTTGGTAGGACCAAAAGAAAGGATACTGTTTGTAAATTTATGCCTTGGGTTTAGATGAAGAGAGAAAGAGCCAGGAGATTTCTCTCATTTGCTTCTTCTCAATTACTTTCAGCTCAAAACAATCCTTATGCCAAGACATATTCTGGTCTTCCACATCCTTTATCTGGCAAGTGTTTAAAGGATGATTCTCAGAGCAACACCTCTGTGAACTCTTTGGGGAGCTTTTGGAGTCTCTGTACTCCCTACTTCTCTGTTGCAGGAAGTCCAGCTGTGGCTCAATCCCTGCCAAGTTCTTATTCATCATTCATCACTTGCCCTCAGCACATAAACTCTCAGTATCACCCTCCCGCCAGCACTCTTGGGTGGAATCCCAGCAAGATGGTATATGTTTTCGTGATGTTCACTTCATTTTTGAAGAAAAACTCATGTACTTCTTTCTATGCCACCTTGAAGGATATGCGTAGCTCTCCCACCACCATTTCTCTCCAACTTACTCTTCTTTTCTCTTCTGCTCAGAAAGGTGTAGGCTTTGGATGCCACACCCAGGTAGGGAGTGAAATATTTACCTCTCTTTCTTTCAGTCACTCCAAAGTTCTTTGCTCCAGAAGTCATTTTCGTAGAACCCCAAACTGTTTTCTTGAGGTAGAATGGAGCTCTATCCTTTCTACCACAAGGATAGTAAGGAGTTAAGCTAAATTATTGCTAGCAAGAACCCTGCATGGCCTTGTCTGTGAGCCTGATGATTTCCCTTCAGCTTCTTCATAGCCTTGTAATATCAGGAAACTTGTAATGGGAGTGAGAGGGTGTCTTTAGCTCATAATGAACAGTGGAAAACTGAGCCTGTGTCAATTTTTGGTAGTAATAAGCAGTTTGTGGTGTACTTTTTTTCTCCTTATTTGTTTGGGTTTTGGGTTTTGTCTTTTACTTTCTTTTTTTTTTTTTTTTTTTTTTTTTTTTTTTGGTATTTTCTAGCTCTGAACCCTGATAGTTACGGAGCAATAAGAAAAATTCCACTCTGTCACCTGTTATATATCTAATCTGTGCTAGGAAGCTTAATAGAAAACCAAAAAGCAATCAGAAAATGTCTGCATTCTCTTCTACCTGGCTTCATTCTTTAAGCAAAGGAAAATTGGAAAGATAGTTAAAAAGAAGTTTTTCTTGTTTAAAGTTGTATCTGGCTATCAGGAGAAGGGTCAGAGAATGTGAATGTTCTCTCTGGAAGTGGAGTGCTATCTTATCACCTTTTTCTTTATTTTTATGTGTTTCAAAGTCTAGCTTCAGCACAGTCAACACATATCCGAACGCCTTTCTTCTTTTTTTCTTCTTCTTTTCTGGTTGATACAATCTTTGTATTTCTGGATACAGTGACTATTGGAAGAATAAAGGTTTCTAACTGCTCTGATGCTGGCAGGAGAACTCCATTTCCAGGGAGGAAATCATTAATGATCAACTAACTTTATTTTTAGTTCCATTTAATTGTCATCAATATTAGTAGAAATTCACCTAAAATTGTGGCAACAGAGAATCAAGGAATTGATGGAGGGATGAGTGCAATTTCCACATCTTTACTAGTTAAATGTATCGAAGCCAGGTATTTGAAGTAAATATTCCAAACTACTTAAGCGGATATTAGTAATATACTAATATTACTAAAATATTACTGTATTAGTAATAATAAAGAAGAGAAGAATATGTACTGGATTGACAGCCAGACAAATATGCTAGAAGGCAATTTACATTCCCTTCCTTGAAGCATTTTGTTGATGTTCAATATTTATCTGTCACTTTTATAATAATAAAAGTATTAAATTGATAAAGATCTTTTTGAAGATTATAACATCACAATCATATAACAGCACACGTACAAATAAAGGAGAGGCACTAAAATATTTTCACTGACTGGTTCTAAGAAGAAGCTATACAAGTACTTTTTTTCCTTTTTCTATTTTTAATTTATTTTCCAATTATTCAATAATGAACATGCAGATTATTCTCTATGAAGAAACTAATTATTATTAAAATTAATTACATTTCTTCCAGTAATTCTTGATGTGAATAAACTGTGGTAACATTTTGCAACTCTGTTGAGAGGAAAATAGTCAGCTTAAGATATATTTTGGAGGAAAGGATTTGTCAATATCATGTAGTCTAGAGTTCTGGCCTCCTAGGGAAGACAAATTGAACACCACAGGTTTTTAATACTACAGCAAGTACATTAGAAAGAGATGCTATAGTGATGCTACAAGTATAAAGTAAATCAAAGTTTCTTACAGCAGAACAGTTACTCAGTTGCAAATTTACTGTTGTTACCTAAGTTGTAAATTTTTTCTTATATATTGTCTCCTTATCATTTCAAATAAATTCCAGAAATTATAATTATAACCACTCAGTACAATTACTTACAGGACTTTTTAACATATCCTTTTAGGATGACTTCAGAAATCAAATAACTTACATGTCCTTGAGATTAATGTTCTTTCTAGGTACACAATTTTTTGATAAAAACCTTGAAATAAGTTATTTTAATTCTTTCTATACTTCTCAAGTCCTGATTATTATTACATGTATTTTTAAATATTTTTAAATAAAGTAAGGCATGCAACATGCAAATAATACAATTAAGTATTTTTCTACCTCCTAGCTTAAAAAATATAAAAAATTTGGCAACAATTTAATTAAAACTCCATTTCACTCCTCATTGTTGCTTTCCATTTATTTCCCTTAACAGTAAGTATTATGATAAATTTGGTGTTTATATGCTTATAAATTTTATTTTCCTCCTACTACAAATTTCTGTATTAATTTTTCAAATTTAATTTTTAATTTTTATGGGTAAATAGTACATGTATATATATTTGTGGGGTACATGGGTTATTTTGATACAGATGTAAATGCATAATAATCATATCAGGGTAAATAGGGTATCTATCATCTAAAGTATTTATCAATTACTCACGTTCCAATCATATTCTTTTTGTTGTTTCCAAATGAACAATGAAGTTTAGTTGACTGTAATCACGATGTTATGAAATTCTGGATCTTATTCTATCTGATTATATTTTTGTAGTCATTAACCATGCCCACTTCCTCCTCACTCCGATTATCCTTCCCAGCTTCTGGTAACCATCAGTCTACTCTCTGTCTCCATGAGTTTTTAAACAATATATGATATCATATGTAGGGGAGAAAAGATTTTTTTTTCCATCTGAAGATTATTGGCTGAGGAATCTATAATAAAAGACAGATTAACAAGAGAAAGGCATACACATTTATTTAATTTAAGTTTTGCATAACACAGGAGCCTTCAGTAATGAAGACCCAAGGAAACAGGCAAATCTGTGTATTTTTATGTTTAGGTTTGATGAAGAGTGGATAGTCATGGAGAAGGATTATCAGACAAAAGAGTATTATTTAATTGTAATAAATCCAGCAAGGCCTGTTTGTTCAGCCTCTTCTCGGATTCCCTGTGCATTCAGAGATAAGGACCTTCTTTTTTTTCCAGGTATAGAGAGGGCAATTCTTGTAGGAGGACCTCATGACCTACTCCAGGAGAAGATCAGCTAGGTTTTATGTCCTGCCTCATGGAGGTCAACTAATTCTTTAGATATTTTATGTCCTGATTCAGGAAAGAAAGTGTAAGGGAAAGTTGAGAGAGGCTTTTCTGCCGTTTCTCTTTTCTTAAATGCCATAATTATATATTTTGAGGTAATGTGTCTTTAATACTGTCAATTATTAATTCATACTGACTTCATAAAAATATTGTTTTCTTCCTAAAGTTTTACATTTTGCTTTTTAATGTTTAATTTTCTAATTATGCTGAGATATTACATTCGATGTGGTGTGCGAATCCAATTCGGTATTTTCTATGTAGTAACTAATTTTTCAAACAGTATTTCCTTTTTCTTAGAGATAGGGACTCACTGTATCTCAGGCTGGAATGCAGTGGTGCAATCATAGCTTGCTGCAATCTTGAACTCCTAGGCTCAAGTGGTCCTCCCTACCGGTCCTCCAAAAACACTGTGATTACAGATGTGAGTCACGGTACCCAGTCCCTCACTATTTCTTTTCTTCAAAGATCTGTACTACGGTTCCTTATTTATCTAGAATTCAGTCCAGCTCGGTCATGAATTAGGCTTCTGTATACCTATAATTCTACTTCCAAACTCTCCATCTTACTGCTTAAAATTTTCTTTCTGTATCATGCGAATGTAGAAATTAATACTAATTTTACAGGAACTTGAGGATAATCAGCAAGCATACTCACAGTGAGATGGTTCTGGGAAACTTGGGCTCCTCCCAAGAGTCCAGTAAGTTAAGGGAATTAATATCCTTAAATATGCATAACCCGTTCATGGCATTCCAGTTGGGATGTTTGCTCCACACTGTGTTGTGAATCTGTTTGTATTTGCTCCAACATCACATTTTGTGAATTAGTGTTTCGTAAGTCTTGCTATACACTAAGGCAAAAATTACAGGAATATTCTTTTTTCTTCAAAATTTTCTTGACTATTTAGAGCATTTAGCATTTCCATGTAAGTTTTATAACAAGCTTATTTATGTCTATTGAAAGGTCTAATACAATTTTTCTTCTCATTGAAGTTAGAGATCACTTAGGGAGAAATTGGCATCTTGACTCTGTTGAGTTCTCAATTTCATAACCACGGTATAATTCTCTATTTATTTAGATCTCTTAATGCCTTCAGTAGAGACTAATAAAGTTTTTCTCCACAAAGTTTAAGCACATTTTATTGTTAAAAAAAAAAAGTGTTTCTACATAATATTTTTGAATGCTATCTTTGCTTTTGAATTTCACTTTAACCTTTACAATTAATTTTGAACAGTGTAATTGTTGCAAAAAAAAGTATGTTTTAATTTTAATGATTTCCTTGAAAATTTTTTCTAGTATTTCAAATAGACAATGCAATGAGCTGAATGTTTGAGTCCCCTCAAAATTCATAAGGCAACATCTTAACCTACAAAGTAATAATATTGGAAAGTAGGGCCTTTAGGAGATGATTAGGTCATGAGGGCACAATGCTCATGAATAGGATCAGCAGCCTTAAGAAGGAAACCTCAGAGAGTTCTTTCACCCCTTTCATTACCTGAGGACACAGCAAAAGTCTGTGGTCTGCAGTCTGCAGTCTGGAAGAGGGCTCTCACCATACACCAAATATGTTAGTACCTTGAACTTGGACTTCCCAGCCTCTAGAACTATGAAAAATAAATTTCTGTTGTTCATAAGCCACCCAGTGTATAGTATTTTGTTACAGCAGTTCAAATAGACTAATATAGAGTATTATATCAGCTTCAAGTAATAAAAATTTTATTTTATTCCAGTTCTTATTATTTCAATTCCTTAACATGAAATACATTGTCTATGCCCTATAGTATGGTATAAAAGACAATGGAAGTCACCAAAGTCTCTCCCTTGATTTTAAAGGAAAGGCTTATATCCATTCACTGTTAAGGAAAATGTTTGCCTATTTTTCTTCTCTTTTTGCTTCCTCTTCCTCTTCTTCTTCTTTTAGATCTCTTTACAAGATACTTTCCTTATATTTCCAATTTGGGGGAGGCTTTTTGCCATCATGAATGTAATAGTGCATTGAATAATTTTTTATCACAATAAACATACTTGTTTCTAGTGAGCTGATAGTATGGTAAAATATATTAATAAAATTATTCGTTAGAGCAATTAAGTATAGAAGTAAGAATTATGTGAAATAAGGTAAGTAATGAAGTTGAACAGTTATAATGAGATTCTAAACGTCATCAGTGTTATTTCCTGTGGGTTCGATAAGCAGCATAAAATAGTTTAACCAAAACATTATAAGGTTCGCTTATCATATCATGTTTGAAGTAAGAGAAATAAAAATAAAAATGTTTAGGATATTTTTTTCTGTTTTTAAGCATAGAATAAAGTAAAATATGATGTATTTAATATATATTAATTACTACATCTTTTCTTCCATCCTTTTTATTGATGATACTAATGAAATGCAGAAAAGACGCTTTTCTAGCATGTGCAAATGTCTAATGGGAACCGAGATGTCTTTTAAATGCCTCTGTAACAGATACAAGATTTTGCCTGAGGGTGCTCTTTGAAAAATGAGAAACATTAAAATAGTATAAAGGAAAAAAAAAGAGTCTTCTTTCTCAGCCTGTCTGTATTCATACTTTTAAAAAATTTTGAAAACAACTTCATTATTTCCAATTATAATCAATGTACTTTTAAAAATTCAGTGTGAATACAGAAAATGTAATTAGAGTCAAATATTCATATTAATATAAGAAATCTACATTTCAAGTGAAAATATGCAATATATAGGGCTAAAAGAGACCTGAGACCACCCTCTCTTCCTGCGATTGACTTTAAGGCTCCTAGTGCTAACCTGTCTTATGATTTAAAATACAGGCATATCAGATGGCCATTTATTCATACTCATTCTCATCTTCATATGCCTCTGAGCTTTTTATCTGACTTCCCTGTGGCTTTTTCCTCCCATTGCACTTTTGGATGCCAAGTTTTATAGTAAACAGACTCCATACAGTTTTAACCGACTGATAATATTCTAATGACATTTCATGATTTTGATGGAAACTTCAATTTCCCTGAAGATATTACTTTCTGGCAGAATTCTTGAGGGTATGGTGCTCAATCTTCATTAATTCCCCTTATAATATGAAGGTACAGAATGAGGCGGAGGGGGCCAGGATTTATATGTTTTAAATCCCTGTGATACTTCTAGACCCCCTCCCTTCTTCTGTGAGTAAAGATCCCTGCTCATTTGAGATTATGCCCTATGGCTGCATTATGCTTTTCTCATCCTTGTCTGGACTCTACTGCCCATTCTCATGACTTTCTTTGTTCACTGAGGCTTTAGTCACTGGTCCACAATTGTTCTCCTTGATCCAGAGCTCAATGTAGTTGGAGGTGACAAACGTGTCCATGTTTGTGACCTCTCTAAAATCTAGCTGATTATTTCCTTGTTTTTTTTATTCCCATGAAACTATGAAATTCTAAACACTTCCATTTTTTCCTCAACCTTAACATGCCCTATATACAAAACTTTTAATCAGAGAATACTTCCACATCTTTTCTTTGTTCTCAACCAAATTGCCATGTCATTGCTCCTTTTCCTTTTATCAAATCAATAACTTTTAATTGTTTTTCATTATGTTGTAATTTTATGAAATCACTAAAATATTATAGACTTCTTAGTATGAAATATTAACTTTTTTTCATCTTTGGATAAGGTAGGAAGAATAAGTTATGACTATCTATCAAAATTGTCTATGTATATTTTCTGGACTTTTTCTTTCCTTAAGATAATTTTGGCCATGAAATCTTTAGATATTATTTTAAAAAATTCCTCTCACCCATTCTAAATTGATTTGAAATAGCTAATGCTTCTCCTGGATGGTATACAATGATCAATTGTATCTACTTCTGATGATAAAGAAAAAATAATATGTAAATTTACCTTAAAGATTTTCAGACCAATTTCTCTAACCCTAGTCATTTGATAAATAATTTTAAATAAAAAATTAAGTCAAATATTAAAGCAAATTTAGTAGTCATTTACTTGAAGAATCTTCTGCCCATTTTTCGATGTTTTAATAATCTCCAAGGATTTCCAAATCACAAATGGTGTGATAAATCAAACTTTGCCATGTTGGTCAGGCTGGTTTCGAACTCCTGACCTCAGGTGATCCACCTGTCTTGGCCTCCCAAAGTGCTGGGATTACAGGCATGATCCACAGCGCCCAGCCAGGGATGCCCTTCTTCAGGCCCGTCTTCCTGCTTTAATCTTGACTGGTTGTTCCAAGACCTGTTCTCTGAGTACTACTCTGGGATTTTCTATTTATTATCATCCTAGAAACTCCTTTCACTTTCTTCTTTTTGGGTTGTATACATTTTGAAGCACATATTTCCCTCTGTTTAAATTAGTTTTTTCACACCTTCACATTTTCCAGTATTCTTTGGTGCCCTTAGGGAAAGGATATAGTGAAAATAAATTTTGAGATGATGCCTAAGTGTCACGTGTTTATAATACTGTCTTAGTTGGTTTATAATTGCATTTTGTGTGAAATTATAATTGGAAACAATGTTCCATTAGTTTATAAGAGATATTGTTCTACTGTCTTTCATTGTTGTTTGGGAAATCCAATAGCATTTCATAACCATTTTATCAAAACTGATTACCGTTTTTGTTTATAATTCTAAAAATTTGCAGAATCTTCTCTCCGTCTTTCTGTTTTGAAATGATGTGACTCGTGGGCAACAACTTGTTACTCTATTTGATGTGACTTGTTACTGTATTTACCACCAAATCAGCCATTTGAATCTAGCCTCTCATTCTTTTCAGTTTTTGTGATGCTTTTTAATTTTTGGTGATTATCTTTTATAATTCAATATGTATTTTTTCACTCTTCTTTTTAGAATTTTTATTTACTAGGTATTAACTTCTCAGGTTAATCATTTAATTTTATTCATATTTTTCTCTGTTTCTACTCTTGTCATTTGTTTGTTTGTGGCCCCAGGATAATTTCAACAAATTTAGTTTCTGATATTCACATTGAACTTTTAATTTCTTTTTATTTTTTGGTGTCTGAATATTTATTTTTAACATTATCCTGTCTTGTTTCATGAATACATTGCCTTTCCATGTTTCGTGAAAATATTTTAAATTTCTTTAAAATTGTTTTCTGCATTGTTAGTTTCCTTCAAGTTTCTGTTTCTTTCTGCTTTGAGTTCTGTATTTCGTAGTAAATGCTTTTTTGAAATGCTTGAAGATTTTGGTTGTCTGTTCTAATTTAAATGAAAAAGAGTATAATGGTAAGTAGAAAAACCATATGTATATAGGTGGCTGTTGACTGGTAAATTTCCTGATAGGAATCAAAACTTTTGGGAGGGACATCTTCAAGCGTTAAGTCAGTTTCTCTAAGTCTTTTCTATCTGGCCAGTCCATTTTGAGCAGAACGCTAAATTTCTGCCCTGGGTGCGAATAGCAGCCTAAACCTATTTGTCTTCTTACTAGGAAGTGAATCAAAAAGGAGAAGTAAGGTGTCTTACCATTCAGTATTTAGTCTGTCATTTAATACCCATGCTTAACTACAGAATTTTTATCCCTATTTTGGATGTGCCTTCTGCTCTTGCAGTTTCTCTTGTTTTATCGTTACATTACCCGCCAGAAGGGAAGTTATAGTGCAGTCAAGGTGGAAGAGGATACATGGGTTTACATCTTACACAGCCTTTCAAACTGAACTCATTTTCATTCTCTTCCCTCAAACTATCACCTTCTAAGATAGAAAGTGACTAATTCCTGAGCTTTTCCTAAATTCTGCCTAATGGGTTGGTTTTTATTTGTTTCTTTGTTTCCCCCTCATGGGACACATTTGTTTACAGAACTGGATAGTATATCTTCTGTTTGTTTGCTTGTTTTCTTTTGTTTTATTTTGGATAGTATATCTTGCATGTTAAAAAAGACTTCTTACTTTTCAGTAGATTATCAAATGGATGTATAATAAACACAGGATGAGATTATTCTAAGCTTTCCCAAGTAATTTTTTTCTTTCATGACATTTTTTCTTTTATATCTTTGATACTACTAACAGTTCTATTTTATTTCCATTCAATGGCTAGTAAAAAAAATATTGAGGCTCAGAAACTCAAATCATGCTAGTTAGAGGGACGATAAGAGTTTTTATTTTAATTTTTACAGAAAACAACATACTGATAAAATAGGATTTAATTTGTCAAATTTCAAAGCAAGTTAAGGGAATTATTTAGAAAATATAAAATGCGGTTTTATTAAGGTTTCCTAGATTTCCTTAAATCCATCTCTTAGTATTGCATCTCTATTGTTGCCTATAGCTAGCTATTTACAACATTACATACATTTAAATGTTAAGTTTAAATTTAAAAAAATATACTGCCCAAAGAAATCTATAGAATCAATGCCATCCCCATCAAGCTATCATTGACATTCTTCGCAGAATTGGAAAAAAACACTTTAAACTTAATATGGAACAAAAAGAGAGCCTGCATAGCAAAGAAAATCCTAAGCAAAAAGAACAAACCTGGAGGCATCACGCTACCTACTTCAAACTATACTTCAAGGCTACAGTAATCAAAACAGCATGGTACTGGTACCAAAACAGAGATATAGACCAATGGAACAGAACAGAG